>NW_024424452.1:16572829-16631582 GCF_017311325.1 Ursus maritimus | reverse complement strand
CAGCGTGCTGGGGGGGGGGGGGTTACCTCAGGGAGATTGTGCAGATTGGGGAAGAAGTAATGAAATTAGAGTGTTGAGGGAGCTAAATTGGAGACAGAGGTGTGTGTTTGATGGCTTGGGAGCATGTGTGGAGATTTCTGGGAGCAGGCTAAGGCTCTAGTCAGGGTGTATCTGACAAGATGTTTGCTTTGTGTCTACAGTGTTGCCATCCCCCCTGGGTGTCCTTAGTGGGACCTCACGGCCTCCTACGCCAACCCTGTCCCTGAAACCGGCCCCACCTGCTCCTGTTCGCCTAAGCCCTGCCCCGCCTCCAGGTTCCTCCAGCCTGTTGAAGCCCCTGACAGTGCCACCAGGCTACACTTTCCCTTCTGCTGCTGCCACCACCACCTCTACCACCACGGCCACTGCTCCCACCACGGCAGTGCCAGCTTCTACTCCTGCACCGCAGCGCCTCATCTTGTCTCCTGATATGCAGGCTCGCCTGCCCTGTAAGTTCTCAGGGGTCTGGGAGTGAAGGCTTTGAGATGGGAGGAAGGTTTATGTGCTACAGGGCTGGAGAAAAGCTCAGGAATGTGAAAGTATAAAATTCTAGGTGGCTGATGTATGTGAAGTATTTTGCTGTATACTGGAAATTCATAATCAAGTCAGGGAGTTCTCAGGCGAGTGGGGGAGATGACCCAGAGATGAGTAAATAGTGGTAAACCTAGCAGTAGAAAGTTATTTGGGGTAAAGGGCAGTGTGGAGTTGGTGGTGGTAATAAGCTCAGTACGGTGGCAGGCCATTAGAAGATAGAAAGGAGATGCTAAGCAAATAAGTGGAAGGTAGCAGCACATCAAAGGCTCAAAGGCTGAGTTCATTGGAATCTGGTAAATTGAGGGGGAGGATTGGAGGAGCTGGAGACCTGTGCTTTGTGGGGCGAGGTGGTGGTAGAGTCATCCATGTGTACATTCAGCCCCTTCTTTGTTCCTAGCAGGCGAAGTGGTCAGCATCGGGCAGTTGGCCTCACTGGCACAACGTCCAGTGGCTAGCGCAGGGGGAAGCAAACCTCTCACCTTCCAGATCCAGGGCAACAAGCTGACTTTGACTGGTGCGCAGGTGCGCCAGCTTGCTGTGGGGCAGCCCCGCCCGCTGCAAAGTAGGTAAAACCCACCCCCTGTCCTGCCTTTTTTCTCCTCTTCCTTGTCTCTTTGTTTTTGTTGCTCTTTTCAGATGTCAGTCTTTATGTTTCTTTCCCTAGCTTTTGGTGGGTGGGGCCAAAGGGAATGTTTGGAGGGGGTCTTTTGAAAAAGATAGGAATGAGGTCATTCTAGAGAAGTTATCCCCTCTCTATTCTTTCCTTTTCCTCTTGCCCTTGCCTCTGTCCTCCTCCGGCTGATAGCTGCTTCTCTTTCTTTCTCTCTTCCCTTAACCCAGGGAATGTGGTGCACCTGGTGTCAGCAGGGGGGCAGCACCACCTCATCAGCCAGCCTGCCCATGTGGCTCTCATCCAGGCCGTGGCCCCGACCCCTGGCCCCACCCCTGTCTCTGTGCTGCCTTCTTCGACCCCCAGCACCACCCTTGCCCCCACTGGCCTCAGCCTTCCGCTTGCTGCTAACCAGGGTGAGGCTCTTGGCCTTCCTACTTACTTAGCCCTTGCTGGCCTTGGTCCCTTCAGGCATGCCCTGGGCTACTGTCTGTCCAGCCTTCCCTCAGTGTTGTTTTCCCTTGCCAATATCTCCATATCTGTCTGCTACCCTCTCCTGCCCCTGGACTATTTCCATCCTTTGGGTCTCTTGTTTCTTTTCTACCTTCCCCTCAATGTAGCTTCCTCTTGCAGTGCCACCAACCATGGTGAATAATACAGGCGTGGTGAAGATTGTAGTGAGACAGGCCCCTCGGGATGGACTGACTCCTGTTCCTCCGTTGGCCCCAGCACCCCGGCCTCCGAGTTCTGGGCTTCCAGCTATGTTGACTCCACGCCCCACATTAACCCCTGGCCGGCTACCCACACCTACTCTGGGTACTGCCCGGGCCCCCATCCCCACGTCCACTCTGGTGAGGCCGCTTCTCAAGCTGGTCCACAGTCCTTCGCCTGAAGTCACTGGTGAGTCCAGGTGGCTAAGAGCAGATGTTTTTGCCAGGAATGGACATAGGGTGGTCCGGAGGGTTTCTTAGTCACAGTAGCTTTCCTGTTTATCAGCACACTGATACGCTCACTTTGTAGTGGGCACCAGAACTAGGCTGCCGAGGTCTTGCCTTATTTTAGAATATACTTCTTAGAATCTTGGAGGGAAAGGAAATGTTAAATTGTCAGAGTCCTTGAATCTTTGACCTCATAGAGTGGGAGTGAAGGTTTTCTGGGAAAGGGATGAAGCGTGGGGGTAAGGGAAAGGGTGGGACAGGGTAATAGAGCAAGACTAGAAATCTGGGGCTAACTCATCCTCTGTCTCCACAGCTTCAGCACCCGGAGCTGCTCCCTTGACCATCTCTTCTCCTCTCCCCGTGCAGTCCTCACTCCCTGGGCCAGCCTCTTCTCCAATGCCAGTTCCCAGTTCCTCCCCCCTCGCCAGTCCTGTGTCCTCTACAGTCTCCGTTCCCGTGGCATCTTCACTTCCCATCTCTGTTTCCACCACGCCTCCTGCCCCAGCCTCAGGTCCACTCCCTGTCCCCATCTCAGCCCCCTTGCCTGTTTCGGCTTCCGGCCCAGCTCTGTTGACCAATGTGACTCCAGCACTGGCACCTGTTGTCTCAGCGGCTCCTGGACCTCCCTCTTTGGCACCAGCTGGGGCCTCCTCGTCAGCATCAGCTTTGACTCTAGGTTTGGCCACAACTCCATCCCTGTCTTCATCTCAGGCACCTGGTCACCCTCTGTTGTTGGCTCCAGCCTCTTCACATGTTCCAGGCTTGAACTCAGCTGTGGCCCCAGCATGTTCACCTGTCCTGGTACCAGCTTCTGCTCTGGCCAGTCCTTTTCCGGCAGCACCAAATCCAGCTCCAGCTCAGGCTTCCCTTCTGGCTCCAGCACCTTCCGCATCTCAGGCTCTAGCCACCTCTCTGGCTTCCATGGTGGCTCCACAGACAGCAATCCTGGCTCCTTCTCCAGCTCCTTCTCTGGCTCCTCTTCCAGTCCTGGCTCCATCGCCAGGTCCTGCTCCCCTGCTGGCACCATCGCAGACTCCGGTTCCAGTTCTGGCTTCATCATCTACTCCAGGAACCTCTTTAGCTTCAGCTTCTTCACTGGTGCCAGCCCCAACTCCTGTGTTGGCTCCATCATCAACTCAGACCATGGTACCAGCCCCGGTTCCATCACCTCTCCCAAGCCCGGCTTCTACGCAGACGCTGGCCTTAGCCCCAGCTTTAGCATCCTCTCTCGGTGGCTCGTCTCCATCTCACACCCTCTCTTTGGGAACGGGGAACCCTCAGGGGCCTTTTCCAGCTCAGACCTTGTCATTGACTCCAGCGTCATCCCTAGTACCAGCTCCAGCCCAGACATTGTCTTTGGCACCAGGACCACCACTGGGTCCATCGCCGACGCTGTCTCTGACTCCAGCACCCCCTTTGACTCCAGCTTCTCCAATGGGCCCAGCCCCAGCTCATACGCTGACTTTGGCTCCAGTATCGTCATCTGCTTCACTCCTGACCCCAGCTTCAGTGCAAACATTGACCTTGAGCCCTGCCCCAGTTCCAGTGCCCACCTTGGGCCCAGCTGCAGCCCAGACTCTGGCACTGGCCCCGGTCTCAACACAGGCCCCAGCTTCCCAGACATCCTCCCTTGTGGTTTCGGCATCTGGCGCTGCTCCCATGCCCGTCACCATGGTATCCCGGCTGCCTGTTTCCAAGGATGAGCCTGAGACACTGACATTGCGCCCTGGTCCCCCCAGCCCTCCCTCCACTGCTACCTCGTTCAGTGGTCCCCGGCCTCGACGCCAGCCCCCACCACCACCTCGTTCCCCTTTCTATCTGGTAAGTTTTACTCCCTCAGAGAGAGGGAACAGGTAGTTGATTTTCTTTGGAGTGTTGGTAGAGTGGATGGAACAGAACAACGTTATTTTTATCTTGGTAAATTACGAAGCCTAGTTTTGTGGACCTGATACTTGAATGTGATGTTGGACAAGTCCCTTCTCTTTCCTGGCCCTGTCCTCTTACCTGTATCATGGGAATAATAATCTATATTTTGCTTTTCTCAGAGGAGTAATTGAGGACCTAATATGGTTTTGAAACTCTGAAGAATTACTGATAGTTCAAGGCTGCCTTGTTACCATTGGTCTTTTTGGTGCTTGCTTATTCTTGAGTCAGTGTTGGCATGTAATTGCCTCATTTTACGGATGAAGAAACTAGCCCACTAAATGGTGTTATAAAGATGACACAACTTGTGAGAACTCAGATGCGTTGACTGCGTTGGTCTCTCCTCCTGAGGCGTTCCTCAGATAGGGAGACTTTGCTCAGTTGCTAAAACCATCACATTGTCAAGTATTTGAACTTGTGAGGGGAGGAGGTTGGCACCATGGAATACAGTTCTCTAAAGATGACGAGCCTTTGACTGATGGGTATCTCTTGTAGTTTTGTTTTGTTTTGTTTTTTTTACCTCCACAGTGATCAAGTGGGTAATAAAAAGAACTACGTTTCTTGCCCTTCCATGAACTTGTGGTAGCCATTTTTTTTCTCTTACGTATGTATGGTTCCGTATGTTTGGTTAAGTTAAACTTACACTCAAATTAGAGTAAATATTCCAGGAGCTAATAGGAAGAAAGTTCTGGTGAATCGTTCTAGGCCCTCTTTGCCTTTTTCTCCCTTTATTTTTATTTTTATTTTTATTTTTTTTAAGATTTTATTTATTTATTTGACAGAGATAGAGACAGCCAGCGAGAGTGGGAACACAAGCAGGGGGAGCGGGAGAGGAAGAAGCAGGCTCATAGCGGAAGAGCCTGATGTGGGGCTCGATCCCAGATCGCCGGGATCACGCCCTGAGCCGAAGGCAGATGCTTAACCGCTGTGCTACCCAGGGGCCCCTGCCTTTTTCTCCCTTTAAAATAAAGGGAGCTGCTTTTTATTCAGAGCTGCTGCTTATTTTTTGCCTCAGCCCCAGGCCCCCACTCCGTCAGTGCCATTGACTCCGCCTTTGGTCTTTTTCTGATGCTGCCAGGTTTGTCTTGGCTTGCTGAACATAGGAGAGCTAGATCCTAGCCCAAGAGTGGCAACTCCATGGTCTGTGCCAAATTTTGTTTGCTTTGCGAGTATGTGGAAGCTTAACACTTTTTTTCTTTAAACAGTTTGACGTAAATATCACATGCCATACAGCTTACCCATGTAAAGTGTATAATTCAGTGGCTTTCAGTATATTCACATAGGTTGCAACCATCACTGAAGTCAACTTAAGAACATTTTCATAGTCCTAGGGGCGCCTGGGTGGCACAGTGGTTAAGCGCCTGCCTTCGGCTCAGGGCGTGATCCCGGCGTTCCGGGATCGAGCCCCACATCAGGCTCCTCTGCTATGAGCCTGTTTCTTCCTCTCCCACTCCCCCTGCTTGTGTTCCCTCTCTCTCTGGCTATCTCTATCTCTGTCAAATAAATAAATAAAATATTTTAAAAAAAAAATATTAAAAAAAATAAATAAATAAAAAAAAAGAACATTTTCATAGTCCTGAAAAGACCCTTAGCCATCATCGTCCAACCCTTCCACCTCTCCTAACTTTAGGCAAGCACTAATCTTTCTGTCTCTTTAGATTTGCCCATGGAGTCATATGGTATATGGTCTTTTGTGACTGGCTTTTTTCATTTAGCTTAATGTTTTTGAGGTTCATCCACATCGTAGCATATGTTGGAATTTTATTTTTTTTATTGTTGAATAACATTCCATTGTGTGGATATACATTTTATATATCTGTTCATCAGTAGATGGACACATTTGGAATATTTCTACTTTTTGGCTGTTATGAATAATGCTGCTATGAATATTCACTTCTAAGATTTTGTGTCTTCATATGTTTCCAGTTACATTGGATGTATGCCTAGGAGCAGAATTACTGAGTCAGATAGTAACTATGTTTAACTGTTTGAGAAACTACCAAACTTTTCCAAAGTGGCTATACCATTTTACATTCCCACCGGCAGCACTTCATGGTTCCAGGTTCTCCACATCTTTGCCAACACTTGCTGTTATTTGTCTTTTTGATTATAGCTATCCAGTGGGTGTGAAGTGGTATCTTGTGGTTTTGATTTGTGTTTTCCTAATGGCCAGTGATGTTGAGCATCTTTTCAGTGGTTGGCCATTTGTGTATCTTCATTGAAGAAATGTTCGATATTCAGATCCTTTGTGGTTTTATTTTTTTTTAATTTATTTTTGTAATCTTTTTTTGATTTTTTAAAAGATTTTATTTATTTATTTATTTATTTATTTATTTATTTATTTGACAGAGAGAGCGCCAGCGAGAGAGGGAACACAATCAGGGGAAGTGGGAGAGGAAGAAGGAGCCCGATGCAGGGCTCGATCCCAGGACCGGGATCACAGCCTGGGCCTAAGGCAGACGCTTAATGACTGAGCCACCCAGGCGCCCCTCATTTATTTATTTTTTTAAAGTAAATTTTATGCCCGACGTGGGGCTTGAATTCACAATCCTGAGATCAAGGTCAAGACCATGCGGGGGCACCTGGGCGGCTCAGTCAGTTAAGCATCTGCCTTTGGCTTGGATCATGGTCCCAGGGTCCTGCTCAAGGGAGAGCCTGCTTCTCTCTCTCCCTCTGCTTGTGCTCTCTCTCTGTCAAATAAACTTTAAAAAAAAAAAAAAAAGATCAAGACCATGCTCTACCAACTGAGCCAGACAGGTGTACCTGCCCTTTTTAATTGGGTTATTTTACTAATTTGAAAGAGTTCTCTATATATTCTGGATACAAATATCTTTTCAGATGTATGATTTGCAAGTATTTTCTCCTTTGCTACTACTTTTGAGAACTGGCCTGCTGTGCTAGGATGCTTTCCTTTTTCACTTTGATCACCAGGAGCTTAAGAGGTCAAGTTTAAGGGAGCAGTCAGGAAGGGAGATTTGGGACATTGCTTTTTTTTCCAGGACCATCGCCTAGGGTCCATCTCCTTCATTTGTTCATTCTAATAGCAGCTATTTATTGAGAGCCTACTTGGTGCCAGATAACTGAGCTAGATAGTGGGTGATTATAGTGAGCAAGACCAGATACGTTCGTGTTACTGTTATACAGCTTTGTGGATCGAAGACATTAGTCAAAGATTCATACAGATGTAAAACTACCAGTGTGGTAAGTACTGCAAAAAAAGAGGTAGTTTTATAGCCTGTGAAGCCTGAAATGCTAGTGATGGGAAAGGACTGGGTCAAAGTCCTACAGATTTCCTGTCTGCCAGGCCACTCCCCTTTTCTCTCTTAGGGTGATGAAACCTAGATGTCTGATTAGCTTTTCCTATCCTACCCCATTCCAGTTTGGCCCTTGGCAGAAACCTGGATTTGATTAGCCATTCTGTCCTGATCAGTGATTGGACGAGGGCTTTTAATAATTGTTTTGGATCCACTTCAAGAAGGCAAATTAACTTGAATGTTGTGGAGTAAGTGTTATATAAAAATCATCTATTTTATAAGCTTATTAGATATACAGATCTTAATTTTGAATGTTCAGGTATTCTGTTTGGTGGCATACACAGGAAGGTCAGGTTTTTTTTGTGGAGAAGTTATTTTGTAGGACATTATGAAAGGAGTAATTCTCATTATTGACAGCTTGGAAAACCACTAAAAGCATAATGTAGTTTTGAATCCTATGGTTTTCTTAGGTTATGTTTAATTCTGGGATGAATGGTCAGGTTTTCTATGAGGACACTGATCACTTTTTCTGTGTTTTTTTTTTTTTTTTTTTTTTTTCTTCTCTCATCCCCAGGACTCTCTGGAGGAAAAGCGGAAGCGGCAGCGATCTGAACGCCTGGAGCGGATTTTCCAACTTAGTGAGGCTCATGGGGCCCTGGCACCTGTGTATGGGACTGAAGTCCTGGATTTCTGTACCCTGCCCCAACCTGTTGCCAGCCCCATCGGCCCTCGTTCTCCTGGCCCCAGCCACCCCACCTTTTGGACTTATACCGAGGCTGCCCGCCAGGCTGTACTGTTTCCCCAGCAACGACTAGACCAGCTGTCAGAAATCATTGAGAGGTTGGCAGGGCTAAGTGCTAATGGGAAGCGGGTCTTGGGGCCTCTGAGTGGATGTAGTGGTTAGGGCTGGTGAAGGTGCACTCTTGGGGCCTTTCAGAGTTCCATCTTTTATACTGCTTGCCTTCTTCCTTCACAGGTTCATCTTTGTCATGCCTCCTGTGGAGGCACCTCCCCCTTCCCTGCATGCCTGCCACCCACCTCCTTGGCTCGCCCCACGTCAGGCAGCCTTCCAGGAGCAATTGGCCTGTGAGCTCTGGCCCCGGGCTCGTCCTTTGCACCGTATTGTGTGTAACATGCGCACCCAGTTCCCTGACTTGAGGCTCATCCAGTATGACTGTGGTAAGTTCATTGGTTACTGAGGATCCCTTGACCTTTTTTCCTCTCTGTTAGTACCAAGACTATATCAAAGGGATGCTATACATAGATTTTTGTGAATTTAATTAAACATTAGACAGTTTTTCAGGTTATGTTTATAGGCAAGATGGAGAAATGTAGGCCTTATGATGGATTCTTGACATTCCTGAATTTGATGAAAGTTGAAAATGTGTGCTAACTCATTCATTCAGTAATTATTTTGTGAGTATCTGTTGTATTTTGCTAATCTTTTGGGATACAGTGGCAAATAAGATAGCACAGCATAGTTTTCAGATTCATGGGGAAAGGTGCAAGGTGGTACAAGACTGCACAGTAAATAGTAAGTTTTGTTTTGGAAAGACAGAAGGATCTTCCTGTCTTTGGTTAGAATCTTGTTGGTTAGAATGCATTTGGCTGTAAGTGGTGGAAAACTGACCAATAGTGTCTTCAACCACAAGAGCATTTATTGTTTCCTTAATAAGAAATTCTGAGAATAGTGGTATATGTCTGGTTCAGCTTACTGATGTCTTCATGGACCCAGGACCTTCTGGTCTTTCTGCTATCCTTAGCTTTTATTTCTTTATTCTCATGTTTATTTCTTGATGATCTTACCATGGCTGCCACAACTCCAGGGAGCACAGCAATGCTCTGAGCAGGAAGCAGGGCTTGAGATAAAATATTCTCAGCAAGTTTCTCTTTGTGGGGAGTGGGGAGAAAGTTCCCTTCATTGACTATGCTTCATGGCTCACTTCCTTAATTTGTGCCATATCCCCATCCCTAGAATAATCACTGACAAAGGGAAATGGCAAAGAGGAACTATGGCTCTTTTAGACCAATCATGATTTATCTTTTGGGGTTGGGTTGGGGCTTATCATCCCTGGTATCAAGTGATCTCTGCCAGGTGTCTACAGTGTAAATCAGGTTCTTTTAAGCAAGAATATCTTTTGGACAGTAGTGAATCGTTTCTGCTACAACCGAGCAGAGATATTTCTGTAGTAACATGTTTGGAAATTTTCTAAATGACCTTAGAATGTAAGATAGCAAAATTTTTATTAATATATACTCAATGAATATTTTAGTAAAAAAATAACTTTGTAACATTTGAAACCATTTAGAGTAGATGAATTGAAAGTCTTTGTTAAAAACTTTCAAACTGATATATCAGAAACATAGAAGGTATTTCTATGTTTGATGGGAGGTTGAACTCTAGATAACCTCATAAGATCCTCTCTCCATGGTTCTGATCTCAGGGATCTTCAATCCTTGTATGTAAGTCATGACATCCAGCGGATGTTGTTGATGTCTGTCCTGTCAATCTGTTTTGTGCTTCAGCTGACATAGCTCAGTGTAGTTCTTAAGGATTTCCTTCCTGCTCCTACACCATTGAGGGTTCCCTTTTTTCCCCTGAGGATCTATATGTTATCCTACTCATGGTTAGACACAGAAGATAGATCCAAGACAGGAGCAGACTGAAGAGGTGGATCCCATGAGAAAAGAAAATAAAGTTAAATATTTTTTTTTAATATTTAATTAATTTATTTTAGAGAGCATGTGTATGGGGGTGGGATGAGGAAGAACAGGGAGAGAGAATCTGAAACAGACTCTGCTGATTGTGGAGCCCAACACAGGGCTCAGTCTCATGACCCTGAGATCATGACCTGAGCCAAAACCAAGAGTGAGACACTGAGCCACCCAGGTGCCCCTAAAGTTGAATATTTTTGATCTCCTAGGCTAATTGAAACCCTCGCCTAAAGCTTTTATTGTTTTTCAACCACGGTCTTTCAGTGCTAAGTGTTCCCTGTTCCAGCTTATAACAAGGTCCCTGTACCCATCATTTTTCTTCAGGAAAGTTGCAAACATTGGCAGTGCTGTTGAGACAGCTCAAGGCGGAGGGCCACCGGGTGCTCATATTCACCCAGATGACCCGGATGCTGGATGTATTGGAACAGTTTCTCACCTACCATGGCCACCTCTACTTGCGTTTGGATGGGTCTACTAGAGTTGAACAGAGACAGGTAACCTGGGCATCTGCAGCCCTTTGAGGCTCACCTCAGCCACTGTCTGCATTTTCCAGACCTCAGGGTCCCAGAAGGGGCCCCACTAAGCCCCTCGGGTCTGTTTTGGAGGATATGTCTCCTGATACTGTCTTTTTTCTTCCTCTCTAGGCTTTGATGGAACGATTCAATGCAGACAAACGCATATTCTGCTTCATCCTTTCAACTCGGAGTGGGGGTGTGGGTGTGAATCTGACAGGAGCAGACACTGTTGTTTTTTATGACAGCGACTGGAATCCCACCATGGATGCTCAGGCCCAGGATCGCTGTCACCGAATTGGCCAGACCCGAGATGTCCACATCTACAGGTATTACCTAGTCTTCCCTCACCTTGCATCCTCTTTACTGATAGGGTTTTATTAATGTATTTGGCTTTTTACACATGGCCTTCATCACTCCTTAGACTTATCAGTGAACGGACAGTGGAGGAGAACATCCTAAAAAAGGCAAATCAGAAGAGAATGTTGGGAGACATGGCTATTGAGGGAGGCAACTTCACCACAGCCTATTTTAAACAGGTACTAAGATCTTCCAGTCTATGCCGGAGAGAACTGCTGTGCCCGTAGGGGTTGCTCCTGCTTATTAAAGTGGATGCTGGTGCGCCTGGGTGGCTCTGTCAGTTAAGCGTCCACTCTTGGTTTTGGCTCAGACCGTGATCTCTTGGGATTGAGCCCCACATTGGGCTCCATGCTCAGCAGTTGTCTGCTTGAAAGATTCTCTTCCTGTGCCCCTCCCCTCGAGTGTGTGTGCTCTCTCTCTTTCTGTTTCTAAGATAAATGAATAAATCTTTAAAAAAAAAAATGAAGTTGCTTTGGTCTTCACAGATCTGCCTCTTCAACTAGTGACATTTCTGATTATTTCTAAGAGCTGTTATCTCATAGTAGACTTGGGCCCAGCATTCCATTGGCTCTGACACTTCCGTCTGTTCTCTCCAAAGCAGACCATCCGAGAGCTGTTTGATATGCCCCTGGAAGAGCCATCTGGCTCATCTGCACCCTCTGCCCTTGAAGAGGAGGAAGAGACTGTGGCCAACAAGCAGACCCATATCCTGGAACAGGTGAAAAACTAGCAGATAATCTCTAGAGTAGAGCTGGTAGTTACGGTGTGTGTTGTCCAGGGGGAAAGAATGTGTCTGCTGCTTCCCGGATGACTGTTGGCCTTTAATAGTTGTGAGTAGATTGCTTATTGGTTCATAAGATTTCATGGAAGAAAGACAGGATTTGGAATCCTCAGTTACAGGTTTGAATTCTCACAGTACTTCTTACTAATTGTGTTAGTTAGGGCAAGTCTGCTTAATCTTCTGTGCCTGGAGTCTTACTTTCCACTTTTCTGAGCTGCTGATGGGAAGGAAGTAACTGAGGATGAGATGGAATAGTGGATGTAGAAGTGCTTTGTATGGGGTGTAGCCTCTCGTTTTCTAAACACTGATTGATGCATAATAGAATCACTTGGGGAGGCTTTTGGCTTTTTATTTTTATTTTTTTAAATAGGTTCCACACCCGGCATGGGGCTCCACGAACTCACGACCTTGAGATTAAGAGTCACATTCTCTACTGACTGAGCCAGCCAGATACCCTTGGAGAGCTTTTTAAAGGATTGATTCCAGGGTGCCTGGGTGGCTCAGTCGTTAAGCGTCTGCCTTCGGCTCAGGGCGTGATCCTGGCGTTCTGGGATCAAGCCCCACGTCAGGCTCCTGGGAGCCTGCTTCTTCCTTTCCCACTCCCCCTGCTTGTGTTCACTCTCTCGCTGGCTGTCTCTCTCTCTCTGTCGAATGAATTAAAAAAAAAAAAAAAAGATCGATTCCTGGAACCCCATCTGAGAATCTACTAAATTGTGATTTTGGGGGACAAAGGCTGGGCATTTGTATTTTTTCAGAAGTAGGTGTTGGGAACTACAGGGTACAGTACCATGGAGGGGTTTTTCCTACCAGGTGCTGCCCCTCATTGCTGAGCACACTCTTAGGTTGCATCCTTTGGTGACTTTGGTATGAGCTTTCTGAATATTGATCACAGGGGAAAAATCAGATGGGCTTAGTCTCTTGTCAAGAGGTTATCTCAGTGCAAAAAAGAATTAGGGATTTTTTTGTATTTAAAGCTTTCTGGGACTGCTCTTTTAAGGAGATCTAAGGCTGACTTGAGTGGAAGAGGAAGCAGAACTAGAGATTTCTAAAACAGTTACTTGCTTATTGGGGGTCTTCCAAGTGATATCTGTGTGGAATACTGCATTGCTTTGATAACTTTGAGGGCTCGGAAGACAGTTGAGTTCAGTTATATACCTGGTTTGGTATAAACGTGGCCTCAGATTTTTGTCAGAATCAAACCACAGGGGGCAGCTCGGTGGCTCGGATGGTTAAGCGTCTGCCTTTGGCTGAAGTCATGATCCCAGGGTCCTGGGATCGAGCCCCGTGTTGGGCTCCCTGCTCAGTGGGGAATCTGCTTCTCCCTCTGCCTTTCCCCTGGCTTGTGCGCGCACACGCTCGCTCTCTCGCTTTCTCTCTCAAATAGATAAATAAAATCTTAAAAAAAAAAAAAAAAAAAAAGAACCGCAGGATGTGGAATTCTTTAATTCTCCTCGTTTTTCTTCCCCATACCTTTGCAGGCACTGTGTCGGGCAGAGGATGAAGAGGATATCCGTGCGGCCACTCAAGCCAAGGCTGAACAGGTGGCTGAGCTTGCAGAATTCAATGAGAATGATGGGTTTCCTGCTGGTGAGGGAGAGGAGGCCAGCCGGCCTGGGGCTGAGGATGAAGAGATGTCCCGAGCTGAGCAGGAAATTGCTGCCCTTGTAGAACAGGTCAGTGTTAGACCCACTAGTTCTCAACCTTACCCTTCACAGTTTCTTGTTCTGGACCTTGTGATCCTCCTCCTATTTTCTCTGGTGAAAATAAGGGTGATGGGCCCTGGTTACCAAGTCCCTGTGTTCATCGCCACTGCTCCTTCCCACAGCTGACCCCCATTGAGCGCTATGCCATGAAATTCCTGGAAGCTTCACTGGAGGAGGTGAGCCGAGAGGAGCTCAAGCAGGCAGAAGTGAGTATTTCTAGGGGGTGGGGATGGAAGTGAGAAGTGGATGCTTTCTACCTACTCCCCACCCTCCTTGCCTCCCTCTGACCACCCACCGTTTGGGCTCTCTTGTTGGTAGGAACAAGTGGAAGCTGCCCGCAAGGACCTGGACCAAGCCAAGGAGGAGGTGTTCCGCCTACCCCAAGAGGAGGAGGAGGGGCCAGGGGCTGGGGATGAGGTTTCCTGTGGGACTGGTGGAGGCAGTCACCGGCGCAGTAAGAAGGCCAAGGCCCCTGAAAGGCCAGGGACTCGCGTCAGTGAGCGTCTTCGTGGAGCCCGGGCTGAGACTCAAGGGGCAAACCACACTCCTGTCACATCCACCCATCATACCCGCAGCACTTCCACACCCCCACGCTGCAGCCCTGCCAGGGAGAGAGTTCCCCGGCCAGCACCTAGGCCTCGACCCACTCCAGCTTCAGCTCCTGCTGTAATTCCTGCCCCAATCCCTGTTCCAATCCCTGCCCCGATCCCCATTTCAGCCCCAAATCCAATAACCATGCTTCCTGTTCATATCTTGCCTTCTCCCCCACTTCCTCCTTCACAGATTCCTCCCTCTTGTTCTTCTGCCTGTACCCCTCCTCCTGCCTGTACCCCTCCACCAGCTCATACCCCACCTCCCACCCAGACCTCTCTCTCAACTCCTTCCTCCCCTCTCCTGCTTGGTCTACCTTCTGTGCCCGTCTCCCCCCCAGTCACCAACCTCCCCTTGGGCTTGGGGCCTGAGACAGAGCTGTGTGCACAAGCATTGGCATCCACCGAGTCCCCGGAGCTGGCTGATATGGCCAGTTCCGAGACTTCCCCGCTTACTCTTGTGCCCCCTAAGGATCTGTTGCCAGTTGCTGTTGAGATCCTGCCTATATCAGAGAAGAACCTTTCTCTCGCCTCTTCTGCACCTAGCCCAACCCTGGAGGCTGACAGCGTCCCCAACGGTCAAGAGCAGGAAGTGCCAGAGCCTGCTGAGGGGACCATCCTCCCAGTGCTGCCTGATGGTGAGGAGGTGCCCTCGTGTCTGAGTGAGAGCAATGGGCTGGATCTCCCACCTTCAGCAGCATCTGATGAGCTACTTCCGGAGCCACTGGAGGCTGACAAAAGCTCAGAAGAGCTGGTGGAGGCCCAGACCCCAACCTCCAGCCCAGAGAAGCCACAGGAACTTGTTCCAGCAGAAGTTGCAGCCCCATCAACGTCATCCTCCGCCACCTCCTCACCTGAGAGTCCTTCACCTGCCCGGCCCCCTCGGCGTCGCACCAGTGCTGATGTAGAAATTAGGGGTCAGGGGGCTGGTCGGCCAGGGCAGCCTCCAGGCCCCAAAGTGCTCCGCAAGCTGCCGGGACGGCTGGTGACTGTGGTTGAGGAGAAGGAGCTGGTGAGGCGACGGCGACAGCAGCGGGGAACTGCCAGCACCCTAGTGCCTGGGGTCTCTGAGACTGGTGCCAGCCCGGGAAGCCCATCTGCCCGCAGCATGTCGGGGCCAGAATCCTCACCTCCCACCAGTGGGCCCTGTGAAGCTGCTCCCCCATCCACACTGCCCACCCCAACCCAGCAACCCTTCATAGCTCGCCGTCGCATTGAGCTGGGGGTGACTGGTGGGGGCAGCCCAGAGAATGGAGAAGGGGCACTGCTTGCCATCACCCCTCCAGCTGTGAAACGTCGGAGGGGGAGGCCCCCCAAGAAGAACAGGTCTCCAGCAGATGCTGGGCGAGGGGTGGATGAGGTACCTTCATCTACCTGTAAGGGAAAAACCAATGGGGCTGAACCAGTCCCTGGGGCTGAGACCCTTATTGTTGCGGAGCCTGTCCTGGGACCCCAGCTTAGTCCTGGGCCCCAGCCTCTTGGACCCCAGCCAATTCACAGACCCGAGCCCATCATCCTATCACCTGTGGAGAAAAGAAGGCGTGGGCGGCCCCCTAAGGCACGAGATTTGCCCATTCCTGGGACCATTTCCTCTCCAGGGGATGGCAACTTAGAGAGCCGGACACAGCCACTCCCGCTACCACCTCCCCTGCCACCACTCCCACCACTCCTAGCCTGTCCCACTGCTACTGTCGCCAACACTGTCACCAATCTCACCATTTCAACATCCCCACCCAAGCGGAAGCGGGGCCGACCTCCCAAGAATCCACCATCACCTCGGCCCAGCCAGCTCCCTGTCTTGGACCGTGACAGCTCTTCTGTTCTTGAGAGCTGTGGATTGGGGAGGCGGCGGCAACCCCAGGGCCAGGGGGAGAGTGAGGGTAGTTCCTCTGATGAGGACGGAAGCCGCCCCCTCACCCGCCTGGCCCGCTTGCGGCTTGAAGCAGAGGGAATGCGGGGACGAAAGAGTGAAGGGTCCATGGTGGTGGCTGTAATTCAGGATGACCTGGATTTAGCAGATAGTGGACCAGGCGGGTTAGAATTGACACCTCCCGTGGTCTCGTTAGCTCCAAAACTGCGCTCGACCCGGCTGCGTCCAGGGTCTCTAGTACCCCCACTAGAGACTGAGAAGGTGCCTCGCAAACGGGCAGGGGCCCCAGTTGCTGGGGGTCCTGGGCTCGCAAAGCGGGGCCGCCTACAGCCCCCAAGTCCCCTGGGACCTGAGGGTTCAGTAGAGGAGTCCGAGGCTGAAGCGTCAGGTGAGGAGGAGGAAGGGGATGGGACCCCACGTCGCCGGCCTGGCCCCCGCCGACTTGGTGGGGCCACCAACCAAGGGGACCAGCGCATCCTGCGCAGCAGTGCCCCTCCCCACCTGGCTGGCCCTACCATTAGTCACAGAGGCCGCAAAGCCAAGACGTGAGTGGGCTGCCCCTCCACCTAGGCTTTCCGCCACGGCCCCTCTCCCTCCACAACCAGGCCTGACTCTGTTAACCACTACTTGAAGTCTTGAGGGGGAAAGCCTCCAAGGAGACATAGGGGCCTTCTCCCTTCTTTCCACCAAAGTAGGGGGTAGGCAACTGGTTGTCATGGAAACGGGGCTCTTCACATACCCCCTTCCCTTCCACCCCACATGGCTGGGCAGTGTTAAGGGTGGCAAGATAGTCTCTGTCCCCACCCCCTTGTACTTGATTCCCCAGCTATCTTTCACAGCCCCCCACCCTTAGGGGAAGGGGGAGGGGCTTCTCTCTACCATGAGTTTTTTTTTTCTTTTTTTTTTAAGAAGAAAAAAATAATAAACTTAGTTTCTGTATGAGCATCCGCGTAAGGAAGCTTCTGATTTTCTGGTCTGGTGGAGGGTTGGGTGGGAACTTGGGCATCGTTTTCCTCTCTCTTGTTCTTGCCAAAACCCTAGTACCTGATCTCTAACCCTGAATTATGTGTCTTTGAGGCAGAAATCACCCAAGAGGAGAAAAGATTGGCAAATCTGATCTGGTAGGGTACCTTTCTCTAAAGTTTCAGTTTTAAGTCACTCCAACTCATACTTTTTCTCTCTTCCTATTCCCTTAGTTCCTGGACTTTCCCTCAGAGCGCTCTGATGCCTCAGACTTTTCCCTGCTTTTACCCCTCTTGCTCAGATGCTTTCACACCTTTTCCAGAGGGCAGGCATCCTACCTCCAGTTGTTCCACCCCCCCCCTTTGCTTTCCTCCATCTAGCCAAACTAGTTTGAGTCAGCCACACCCCCTTCTGAGCTCCTGGGGCCTTTTGGGTGGTGGCTGGCCACCCAACCCCACCCCTGGGCTTGGCTTGGAGACCTGAGTCAGCTCCATCTCCACCCAAGCCAAATCAAACCTGAGGCAGGAGCCGAAACTCACAGTCCCTCGAGGCCTATAGCCAGGTAAGAGCCCCTGTTCGTTTTTACATTTTCTTTGGTCTCAACTCCCTGGACCCTCTCCTTGCATTCTCCCCCTAATGGCTGTATCTGTGTTTACCTCATCAGTTCTTGCCTCGTCCCCACTCTCCTGCAGCATTGTGGCAGAGAGTCTGTGCTCTGCTTATCTTGCCTCCTTTCACTCTATCCTTTGTTGCTTGTGTCAGAGAACTGCAAATGGCGCCATTTTGTGTAGGATGTAGTGGGATGGATGGAGAGGAGGGTGGAAAGGTCGTTTGATGCCACAGCTCAGAGGACTTGAGAAGTTAGGGAGATGAGAAATGATTAAGTAGGGCATCATTATGCAGGTTTCTGTGTGGGTTATGAGGTCATAGTGTTAATCTGAATATATTGTGTGGCCTGGGTTCAAATGGAGAGAAGAGGTGGCAGGGAGTCAGCATAGCAAAGGAGGCCCAATTTGGGGAGGTAGCATTTTTCTGATGTTCAGCTTCCTCAACTATGCAGAGAGCTTAGTTGGGTCCTTTCCCCCACCCCTGTTTTCATCCACTGTGTTTTCACATGAAATGGCTGTTCTGTTTGAAGTGGGGTATCAGGGCTTAGGGTGCCTTTCTGTGATCCCTCAATATTCAGGGGCAGCTTCTGAGGGACTTGAGAGAATTTTAAGGCCATCTGAAATACAGTTTAAAAATCACTGATTTGTGTGGTGTGATTCCTAGCAGCTTTTGAGGTTCGGTGTTTCTCCTGCTTGTCAGTGTGCACCTGTCATTTTGTTTTTCCCTACTTGTCAAAACAGTTAAGTAATACAGATAATGCTGTATTCATGCCGGCTTGCCTTTAAAGACTCAGGATCTTAGGCTGAGAAAAAAGGATTCTGGCCGCACATTTCCTCTCTTGGTCTATGAGTCATGAGAGGAATTCCCCAGTAAGGCAGCATTCCTGAGAGTTGGGCTAGGTCACCAGGACACATCAGAGAGAGGGGTGGAGTCTGATCGTGCGAGACCAATGGCTCAGTTGTTGGGCTTACGAGTACCTTGACTATCGCCCACAGGTGATGGAGGACGAGGAGAAGGCAGTGGACACCTTGGTGAGCAACATGGAAGCTGCTCATTCTCCATCCCCCATCCGCTGCTGCTGGCTCCGCCTCCGCTACTTGGCAGCTACTAGCATTATCTGTGGCTGCTCTTGCCTGGGAGTCGTGGCCCTTGTGTTTGCCATCAAGGTGAGGAATGCAATTCCTGTGGGAGCAGGGGGGTGGGTGTAGTTAGGCAATGGTTTAGTGCATTTGATCTGTCCACATTGATCACACAGCTACTAAGTACTTATCAGAGCTTGGCTCTTGGCCTGGTGTCAGAAATGAGAATAAGATATGATTCCTGCCCTCAAAGGGCCCACAGTCTAATGAAAGAACTGTGAAAATGGGTAATTAATGGAATGTAGCTCATCAGTATGGTGATGGAGGAAACACAAGGTATTCTGGAAGCTAGGGAGGGATATGTATGTGTGATTACATACGTGCATATGTAGAGTAGGTGACGGGAAAGTAACCTTAAAGAATGAGTGACTAAGGGTGAAAGGACATTCCAGGTAAAGGGAGCAGTGTGTACAAACGCCTGGACTATTAGTTCCGCATGACTGGACCAGTAAGAAATGGTGACAGATGAAGCCAGAGGGCCCAGATTCCCAAGGGCCTCCCAATGCTGTGCTTGGAGTTTAAACTTTATCTTGAAAGTACTGAGGAGTACTTTCAAGAGTTTTTGCAGAGAAGAGTGACACGGTCAGGTTTGTGTTTCAAGGCCTATATGGAGGATGGCTCGGAAGAGGCAGTTGAGCAGCGATTAGAGCAGTCTGTAGCAGTCGGGAAGAAGCTGTGGGGTGTTTGAGAGGACTCCACCATTTCCAACCACCTAACCAAAACTGCACGTATACCTTTTGAAAGGCCACACAGGCTAACTTAAATATCATGCTGGAATTTTCTCAACCCTGGTTGTTATTTTAACGATCAGAAACTGTATTCTTATCATCATGAGAATTTCTGGTTTCGTCAGGTCAAAAGCATTAAAAGAATCCTTAATAATGAAAGCGATGAGGCCCATTGAGCTAATGAGAAGGGAGTGTTGTTTGGCTGGACAGGAGGGAAATACTCTAAGATAGCTCACGGTTTCTTGCCAAAGATTCCAAATTCTGAATGAATGTGGGATGAGTAGGAAAGGATGGGGGATAAAAGGATTGGAAGGTACTTTTCCCATATGTGATCTTGTGAGCTAACAACGGCTACTCAGAAAAGTACCCAGAGCTGAGTGGGAACCTTACTTTGCAGATGAGGCATGAGAACTAGACACTGGAGAGGGAGGGCAGGGGGTTGGGGTGTCAGGTTTTGAGCCATGACAAGGATGGAGGATTGGTGTGGGGCAGTGGGCACTTTGGGGCAGAAGCAGGGGGAGAACCTAACCAAAAACCTGCCCCCACAGGCGGAAGAGCGGCATAAGGCAGGCCGGTTCGAGGAGGCAGTGCACTGGGGGGCCCGGGCCCGGAACTTCATCCTGGCCAGCTTTGCCGTCTGGCTTGCTGTCCTCATTCTGGGCCCCCTGCTTCTGTGGCTGCTCTCCTACGCCATCGCCCAGGCTGAGTGACCCTGGGTGGCCTCTGCTGAGAGTCAGCGAGACCTCCTGGATCCTGCAGTGCGTCATTGCTAGGGTCTGAGGCCAGCAGTGGTCCTTCCTGGCGGGAAGGATGGTGCCTCTCTCAAAGGGCTTTGGAAGAGCTCTTCTAGACCTTTCTAAGAGGAGGCAGCAGCTGAAACTGTCGAGGGGAGGCCAGCCTGCTCTGTTCTTTCAGTGCCCACCATCCCGTTTCCCCCAGCCTGCTACATCCTAGGGGCCTCGACCCAGAGGTGGGGTTGAAGACCAGGCCTGATTTTATTAGAATTTGTTTTGTAATAAAAATCTTTTTTAGTGGTGAATACTCCTGTCTAATTGTTGTTCCCCTCTTTTCCCCGGGCCCTTGGCGAGAGCCAGAATGGACATCTGACTGATGGCAAAAGTCTGTATTTTCCCTTACTTAGGAGCTCCAAGAGGATTTTTCTTCTTTTTTCCTTCTCCTGAAAGTTTCCCTTCTTGGAAAGACCCCAGCTTCTCCCTTGCACATCAGCAGAGAGACCCTGCGGCCCGATAGGAAAGGAGCAGCTGCCGCTACTCTTTATGGAGTGCTTCCTATATCCCAGGCTGTGTTCCTAAGCACTTTCTATTACCTAACTCCTTCAGCCCTCACAGCCACTCAGTAGGAGGTACCATTGTTTTCATTTTATAGATGAGGAAGCAGGCACCCAAGGTCATACAGCTAGTGAGAGGCTGAGCTGGCATTGAACCCAGATGCTTTGTTTCCAGAGCTGAGAGAGGAATGAAAGGGTTGGATGGCAGCAGCAGGTGAATTTCCGCTCTGGAGGTGAAGCTCTGTAGGATTATAATGAATTTTCATATCCTTTGTCTTGGGCCTCCCGGTAATATTTTAAACATATTTTAAATTGTGAAGTATATCATATGTACAGGAAAATATCCAAGATGATTACATAGCTTTTAAGTTAACACAAAGCAAACATCTGAAAACCACCATTCAGTAACGACAATTCTTTAGACCCCTCCCAATCACTCCTCCTTCCTTTCTTCCCACAGATACCTAGCATTCTGACTTCTAATAATGGAGTTTAGTTTTGCCTGCATTTGAACATTACATAAATGGAATCCTATGTAGTTTTATGTCTGGCTTCTTTTTCTTAACACTGTTGGTGAGATTCATCAGTATTTGGTGTAGCTGTAGTTGTCATCACTGTATAGTATACCATTACATGAATATATTGACGATTTATCCACTTTCTGTTGGTGGACTTTTGGGATGATTCCATTTTGGGGATATTATGAATCTTGATGCTATGGACATTCTTATACATGTCTATTGGAGTACATGTGCCCTGGGAATTGAATTTTGGGGGTGTTTTACCATAATTCAGAGAGCAGCAGAACACTTAAAGGAATTAGAAATATATGTTGCACACTGAAGAGAGAAGATTAAAGGGGAAGATGGTTGTCTTCCATGTTCCAAAGTGCTACAGGAAGGAAAAGTGAAGAGTATCCATTGCTGGTCCCACTGGGTAGAAGCCATACCTAGGGCAGTGGCGCTCAGTCTCAGCTTCACAATAGAACCCCTTGGGGAGCTTTAAAAAGTACTTATGCCTGGGCTTCAGGCCTACAGATTCCAGTTTAATTGGTGTAAAGTGCTGCCTGCCTGGGCATCAGGGTAACACATTTTAGATTTTTTTACAGAAACCTTTTTTTAAAGCTAATATTTCATTAATCAGCAGCTTTAGGTTACTAGAGGAAACTATATCCCATTCTCCCAAAGTGATTAAGTGAGATCTTGGTATTTTATTTTATTTTATTTTATTTTATTTTATTTTATTTTATTTTATTTTTTAGGTCTTTCTGTTTTTAACCTCAATTTTGAAAAAATTTCAAACCTACCGAACAATAAAAGAATAGTACAATGAACTCGTGTGCTCTTCACCTAGGCTTATAATTTTTAATATTTCACCACATTTGTTTTAGATCTTTCTAAATACACATATTATTATTGCAGAGCCATTTGAGAGTAGGCAGAAGGCCCTTCGTTCCTAAATTCCTATTTACAATTTTTAGGGTCAGTATGGTCTCAGATTGTTTTTTAGTTCAGTTTGTTTTATCCATTACTGTCATCCTTCTTAAAATATTTGGTTGAGGTATAATTTATATGAAGTAAAGTACACAGATCTTATGTGTGTCGCTTGGTGAATGTTGCGCATGAACCCATCTGTATAATCACCACCTAGGTGACTAGAACATTGCTAGCACGTCAGAAGGCTCCCTCATGGCTCTCTTGTCTCATTATTCTTTTTGTTTCTGATTTTGACCGGTGGAGATTGCATCAGCCTGGTTCTTGTGTCCTGATAAGTCCGCACATTTCTTCACTTGCTTTCTGGCACAGATTATTCCAGGCTCATCTTATTACGCTTTCTCTGCTCTAGCCTGGGAATTGGCCATTTCTCCCAAGGAGTCCTGGTTCCTTGAACTGGGAACTGTTACTTTGAAATCAATATCTAGACTAGCTGTGCTCATTCTCCTGAGATGCTCCTGCTTCTAGGCCCTTTCAGAGGTTAGAGCTAGAAAATATCTGATCTATTTTAAATCTATGTTTAAAATGATCCCTCCAATTTCAATCAGTCATAAGGTTCTTTCCTTTCCCCATCTCAAATTCCATAGTCCCACAGTAAGAACCTTGGCTGCCAAATACATCAATATGTTTATTCATTTGCAAATATATATAAATATAAAAATATATATTCACTTGCTTGATTTCTGAATAATTATCCCACTATACTACCAAACAATAAGCCTACCAAGTAAAGTTCAAGGTTTATTTGCAGTTACTTTGCCTTTAGATTTATAGTATAAAGTCAAAATACTGTTAAAAAGTTACTTGGATTCGTATTTCTCTTATATGGTTGTGATCCCAAAGTGACATTTCTAAGATAGTTGTTAGAAGATTAAATGAATTCATTCTGTACCTCTTTTGCTGGAACATAACCTCCACAAGGGTAGGGACTACCCCCACCTCCACCACCCCCGCTGATAGTTTAGCGTTTAGACGCTCGGCAAATATTTATTGAATGAGTAGGCGAATGCCAGGGTTGAGCTGTGCACTGAAAAGGCTTATGAAGTCAGTCGCTCCCGGCAGTATCACAACTCAGCAGGCTTAGAACGGAGTGTGATACTTCCCAAGGCTTATGGGAGGCGGTGGTGGAAGACTGGGAAAATGTATAACCCCAGATGGTGAGCACGACGGCTTTGGAGGTATTCAAGTATCAGAGCAGCCAGAGGACTAAGAAGCCACTTCTGGTTGACGGGCTGTGGTTCGTCCAAGTCCACAACGGGCAGCAGGCTGGGGTCCAAGCTGCGTGCTCCGAGCGTTTTAAGAGCTGGAGGCGGCCCCTCAAATCATGCACTTTGGACCAGGCCTTCAATTTTTTTAAAAGAGCGGATTTGGATAGTGATGCTAGGCGGGAATGAGGGAGCCATGCCCAAGTCAGAGAACCGAAGGCGCTGCGAGTCTCGCGTCCTAGATACCCAGAAGTCACACTTCCGGGTAAACCCAACTTCCGGGTCCCATTCCGGGCCTCCAATCCCACTAGTCAACAAGCCCCGCCCTCTGCCGTCCCCTGCAGATTCTGTGCGCTGATTGGCTGCATCTGAAGCCCCGCCCCAGCGTCCCAGACTTAGGTAACTCCGAGCTCCAACGCCCGCGCCAACCTCGGGACTCCCCGCTTCCTATTGGACTGCCAATTTCCAATCGGAAGGGTTTTTGAATCTCAATCTTCAAGCGGCGCTGGCCATTGGCCTACAGGATGGGGGCGGGGCCTGGGGTCGTTGCCGGTGCCGCCCGGGGGTAAGGTAAGGGACTAGAGGCGAACCCCGCGACAGAGCGGCTTCGCGTCGACCCTGGCTTCTCTCTCTTCCCCCGCGGGTGAGCCTGCGCGAGACCCCGCGCCCCCTCCCAGCGCCGGCCCAAGTGCGCCTGCGCAACAACAGCCACCTGCCAGTGTGCCCCTTCCCTTCGTCCTCCGCACCTTTTCCCTTCCCCTCCCCGCCCCCCTCCCTGCCCTGACACACCTCCCGCCCCCAGGCCCTTTCGTAGGGTCTCCCCAGCCCTGATCCTTCCCCCACCCCGTCCCCATCCCCGAGGATCCTGGCGCCCCAGCCGCAAGGGCTGCGCCTCCGCGAGCCGCGATGTGCGTCCTCCCAGAGCCTGTGGGCCTCACTGCCCTCACTGCCCTCCGTTTCCTCCACACAGCCCCCCACCACCTTCAGAATGACGCTGGACGTGGGGCCGGAGGATGAACTGCCCGACTGGGCCGCGGCCAAGGAATTTTACCAGAAGTACGACCCTAAGGACGTCATTGGCAGGTGAGGCTTAAGCCAGGGAAACAGAGGTCCAGAGAGGTCGCGTCCTAGGCAGAATACAAGGTTCCGTCTGAGGGCTGGATAGTTTAAATGATAACAAACAGTGGTTAGTGGAGGAACATTTGGTGACTAAACTCTTTCTCTAGGTCAGTCCCCATTTCTTCCAAATTCACTCATTTATGTGTTCAACAAACATAGTTAAAGCAACCATGCTGCCAGACACAAAGCTAAACACAGGGAGGGTAGAACAGATGTTTATGCCTTGGAGGTGAAGTGACTGAAAGAGACACATGAGCATTCAAGTAGTATCAGGTTGTGGGATGGGGCTCAGAAAACCACAGCTTTTCACAAGGGGTGATATTTGGGTCTTGAAGGATGAGTAGGAGTTCAGCATGCAGAGAAAAGAGGGAAGGCCTCACCTGTAGAGACAGTGGCGGGTACACTTATTCATCCAAGGTTTCCTAAGAACGTACAGCACGCTGGGTGCACTGTGCGAGGCACTCGGGATACAAGCCCCACATGTTTTCTGTTCTCCTGGAGGTTGTATTTCAGTGGTAGAGACAGACGACAAACACAAAAACAAGACAAAGGTCATCATCTGCTTGGGTGATGGGATGAGAGTAACGGGGCTGAAACTTGAAGGATGGGAATGAACAGGATATATTTGGGGCAGAGGGAACAGCACATGCAAAGGCAAAGGCAAGAAAGGGCCTTTTCAAGCAATAGGCAGAAGATCATGGTGACTAGAACATAGTAAGAGTGGGACAAGGTGGAGGAAATTAAGTTGGAGAGGTAAGTAGAGGTTTGATTATGCAGGGCCTTAGGCCTTAGACCATGATAAAGAATTTCGATTTTATTCTAGTGAAACTGGTAGTTTCAAACAGGGCAGTTAACATGGTGTCATTTCTATTTCTGTGATTTGGGGGCTAGGAGCTTAGCCTTTCTGTGCCTCAGCTTCGTCATTTAGATCGGCAATAAGAATAGACCCTACCTTGTAGGTTGCTGTGAGGATGGGAAGAATTAATATGACAGTCTTAGAATTCTTCCTGGCACGTGGTAAGTGCGCAACACAAGTGTGTTATTACATTTTTAAAAAGGTCATTCTGGCTTTTGTGTAGAGAATGGATAGGAGGGGGACAAGAATGGATGTGTAGAGACCAGTTAGGAAGCTGTTGATTGTTTCAGGTGAGAGATGGTGATGGTTTGGATTTGAGTGGTGGTGGTAGAGATGGGGAGAAGTGGATAGATTGAGGTGATGATTTGAAGAGAGACTGATACAGTTTCCTGAGAGACTGGATATGGGCCATGAGAGGAAGGGAAGGAAACAGGAATAACGTCTAAGGTTTGGGTTTGAGTGCCTTCGTACCATTTTCTGAAACGAAGAAGGTCAAGGAGGATCGGATTGCTGGGAAGGCTGAGCAAGTCAAGAGTTCAGTTTTGGAGACATGAAGTTTGAGATATCCAACCTAAGCTGTCAAGTGGGTACATGTGTCTGCAACTCGAGAGAGCTGGGCTAGAGCAATAAATTTGGGAGGCATTAGAATAAAAGTAGTAGCTGGTGAGAAAATATATGGAGAGAAGTGGAAGGGGCCAAGCTCATGCCCTGGGGCATGTCACCATTAAGGGGTTAGAAAAGGAGGAGTCAGCAAGGGAGACTAAGGAGATAGCATCTGTGAGTTAGAAATAAAAACACAGAAAGAATGTGCTTCTAGAAGGTTGCCATGGTCTGCTGTGATCAGTGTTGTTGAGGCCAGGAAAGCAGAAAAGGCTATGACTATTAGATTTGTTCAGACTTCTTTCAGATATCACATGGAGATGTTAAAAAGACCTTTGGGATCAGGAATTCTGGAAAGGAATCAAGGGTTGAGGCAGTGCAGTGGGAGTCATTTGCACAGTTGGTACTTAAATCCCCCAGGACTGGGTGGAGGTCATCGGGGGAAAGAGTATCTGGAAAAGAAGAGAGCTGAGATCCAAGTCCTAAGCGGATGCAGGGCTTCAGGACCAGATAAGGGAGGATTCACTGAGGCTAGGAGAGCCCTTAGGGAAGAACAGTGGTTCCACTGCCATGGAGTGCAGAAAGATCAGTTTTGGAGAAAGCAGGTCAGGGGATAGGGTCCTTATCTCATTCCAGCATGACTGTGGTAGCATCATACCTGGTCACTGTCTTTTCCCTGTGCTTCTCCTGCACAGTAAATTACGTGCACACTCTCACTAAATGCGTTCCCAGAGTACCAGTTTCTTCACATATAAAGGTCTGAAGCCTTAAAAGAGCTTGCTGCATTCTAGAAATTGGTGATAAGTTATAAGTCACTGAAGCAAAGATTGAATGGCAGGGGCCAAAAATGAGGCCAAAAAGACACCGAGACCATTTGGTGAAGGCCTTGAATGACAGGTGAAGGAACTGGGTTTTGACTTCTATCTTGCAGATAATAGGGAGGCAGTATGGAGAGAAAACAATTTTGAGTGCCCTCCATAGTTAACTCTATAAGGTTGACATTATTAGGTCTCACTTAAAAAGAGCACAGTTGCTCTAGGGGTCCCACTGAGGAATGAGGGAACACTTAGAACTTAGTAGAGAATTTAAGCTGGAAAGTTGTTAAGCAGCAGATGACATAATTGGGGCGGTCATAAGCAGCTCATTCTGGAAGCAGTGCAGTGGATGGGTTGCAGTGGCTGAGGCTGGCAGCAGGGAGATCAGTGGGGAGGCTGTTATGGCTATGGGGGTGGAGTACCAGGAAACAGATTTGAGAAACACACAGAATGGAGTGGACTGGTTGGGTGTGGTGGATTGTGAAGGAGAGGGAAAAGCCAAGAATCCTATGCCAAGATTTCTAGTTTGGGAGTCTGATCAAATGGCATTACCGTTAATGGAGATTAGGGTATTAAAACTGTGAAGTGGCCAAGAGTAAGGCAGTAGGAAGTGGTGAGCATTGTAGCAGCTGGAAGGTTCTTGTCCCACCTAAGATAGGAATTCAGATTTGAAAAGAACTCACTGACCAAACATAACACATCTGTGGGCTGTGTTTGGCTAGAGGGTCAGTGGTTTACATCTCTTGATGGAACCAGAGATGTGGGTCACAGGCATGCTAAGCAGAGGGAGTTATGTAAGGGCAAGGAAGCCGTGAAGGGCAGCCAGGGAACCCGCACAGGAAATGTGGTATGAGGTCTGACCTTGGAGAGATTTGTATTTAGCCTGAGGTACTTGTAGGGTCATAAGGAATTGGTGACAGATTCCAAGCAAGGAAACACCTGTCTTCACCATGCCAAATGGGCTTTTCTGCTTCTACCTCATGTCTTTCAATATCTCTTCAAGATGTTGTTGGCTACATTTCAGGGCCGGCAAAGTGCAAGTCCAGAGACCTTATGTCAGCGGGTTACTTGGAGGTTAATTAGTGGCAAATCTGGGGCCTACACCAAGGTCACAACTTTGGTCTTCCAGTCAATGGTCTGATATTTCTCTTTGGAGCCTCTTAACACTTGAGGTATTGTAGGAGAACTTTGGGATTTGGATGGGGTAATCAGGGAAGATTGAGTAAAATTCGGAGGGAGACTTAGATCATTTCTTCCTGCTTTCTCCTTGTGGAGTTCCAGGAGAAGGGGCAGGTTCTGGGGCTCAGTGTGGAAAGGACCTGCCTAAGCTTATCCATGCAGGGAGTGGCAGCGACTGGGTTCGAACCCAGGACCCCCACCTCCCTTCCCCATGAGCTTTGTGTTGCACCTTGCTGGGTACCCAGGTTGCTTGCTGAGGCTACTGTGACGCTCCCTAGGCCAGGGTGAGTGTCGGGAGGCTGCCCTGTTGTCCAGATGGGTCTTCAGAATATGGTGCAGTGGGCATGAGAATGGCAAGGCTCCACTCTGTGCGGAAACGAGAGCGGGAGGCCCTGACTCGTGTGCTGTCGGACTCTGGCAGAGGAGTGAGCTCCGTGGTGCGCCGTTGCATTCATCGAGCTACTGGCCATGAGTTTGCGGTGAAGATCATGGAAGTGACAGCTGAGCGACTGAGTCCCGAACAGCTAGAGGAGGTGCGAGAAGCCACGCGCCGGGAGACGCACATCCTTCGCCAGGTCGCCGGCCACCCCCACATCAGTGAGGCTGCATTCCCTGCTCCTGTTAGCTGCCAGCCACCTCCTGCTGGCCCTGCCCACGGCCCAGTTCCCCCAACACTGCCTCCACGCCTCTGCTCCCTCCATCATGGCTCCACTCCACCTCCAAGTGTGGCCAGCCTTTGGGTCCCTAACTGCCTCCTTTTGGTTCTCCTTCCTTCCCGATAACAGCCCACTGCCACCTCGGGGTGGAAAGCCCCTTTAACATGCATCCGCTCCTTTCCATCTCCGTATCTCTGCCTTTCTGCCTCTTTCCCAGTCACTCTCATCGATTCCTACGAGTCTTCTAGCTTCATGTTCCTGGTGTTTGACCTGTGAGTATCTCCCTGCCCTGACCTGAGAAGCGTCCTTCTCCCCTCCGTGCGTGGCCCCGGCCTGACAGCACAGTGGGCTAACGCTACCCTGCTCACGCCTTCCTGTGTGCCCGTGGCTCGGGCCCCTCTCCCTAGGTGCCCTGATGAGGCCAGTTCTTCCAGGGTGTTTGTGACCAGCCAATTAAAAAGGGTTTTCATGACCCCCGGGGTCACTGTCCCAGTCCCCCGTGGTTGTAAGATTAGCAGGGAAGACTGTTTTAAGAGCTGACCCCTTATCAACAGATTCTCACTCCCCCGTCTCTTGCTGTTGAACACCCTACGTGGTGTTTGTCTCTGCCATCAATTCATTTCCTGGGTAGTCTAAATCTGAGTATGAGGTGTTCTACAGTATAGGGTAAACCAGTGCAAAGGTACTTCAAAAGAGAATGGTTTGAATAGCAAATATTTAAGAGAGACCCCTGGAAAAATGTCACAAAGTCTTCAGAAATGACCCTCTGCAAAAGTTGGGGTTGGGGGGGAGGTAGGAAGTGTCTGTTACCTTATCATGCAACTTTGCAGAACAATTCTATGCCCCCAAACACCACCTGATTTTGAGGCTTGATGTAAAGTTGCAATTATAAACTCAATTTTTAAAGACAAGATCAAAATAAAATCCTATTCAGCTTTTTTGCCATTATTAACTGTGAAATTTTGGTCCACGGTCTAAGTAGATGCACTTTAAAAGGCCCACTTTGAATATAGTCTCAGATAACGAGGACCTCCTGTAAATTATTGCAAGAAGGCCACTTATTCTCGCTAAAATAGTCCCCTCATGGCACAGTGCATATGTTTTGACTGCCAACCCAAACTGCCCCTGGCATCTGGTTCACCCTTTGAGCACCCTAATCGCTAAAAAAAAACCAAAGAGGACTCTCTCTTCACTGAAATCTTCCATGGTATTTTCTGTGAGCACTGGCTTATTTTCTCAGTCCTCGTGTAAGGTACACCTACCTCCCAACCCCTCCTATCCCTTAGGATGCGGAAGGGAGAGCTGTTTGACTATCTCACAGAGAAGGTGGCCCTCTCAGAAAAGGAAACCAGGTAATGACTGAGTCTGCAGCCCATGGGGTGATCAGGGGGTGGGGCGGGGGGGGAACAGAGGAGCAGACTGCGCCTCCCCCAGGTCCATCATGAGGTCTCTGCTGGAAGCAGTGAGCTTTCTCCATGCCAACAACATTGTACACCGAGACCTGAAGCCCGAGAATATTCTCCTAGATGACAATATGCAGATCCGACTTTCAGATTTTGGGTTCTCCTGCCATTTGGAACCTGGCGAGAAGCTTCGAGGTGAGGGGGCCTGGTGCCCTAAGAGGCTTGGGAGGGAAGGAGACCCAGGCCTGAGGCTGGTTAGCTAGCTCTGAGTAGCCAGGTACCAAGAAAAGGGGAGAAGTCAGTGAGCACTTGCCAAGTACCCTCTGGGTGCAAAGGCTCGTGAACATTCTGAGTGGGCTTCCTGGTCTGGGCGGGGGAGGGGACGGATGGAGCTGAGTGTGCAGATCGTGGCACACAGCAGGCAAGGGAAGGAGCCATGCAGGGGAAGCCAGGAGGGAGGAGCACCTGATTCAGCTGGAGCGACCCACAGAGGAGGGGGCTTCAGAGCTGGGCCCGTCCCCTGAGGAAGAGGAGGGAGGGGGGATAAGAGGCCTGAGCTGCGTGTCTGGGTTTTGGTGCAGACAGGACCACAGTGTGCTGCTTAGGTGCGAGGAAGAGTCCGGCGTGGCCGGACAGTGCTGCTCAGCGGGTGCACTGGGCCTCGCCCAATGTTCATCCATTTGTTGTGACAGAAATAGTTTTAGTGCAAATGGAAAACTTCACAGAGTTTGACCATGGACTCGTCAGAGCTGTTAACATCGTACTTTCTCTCCTTCAGTGGCTTTGGGCTGTGCTGTGAACAGCTAACGCTCACTGACACCACACTAAGTCTTTATACGGCTGCGTCCTCTAGATTCTCTTGACAAAAATTTAAGAGAGTGTTGAGATTACCATTTTATAAATGGGCTTAAAGAGATGAGGGGACCTGCCCATTGTCAGGTAGCTGGGACTTGAACTTGAACGGTCTGACTCCAGACCTCATGTTCGTAACCTATGGACTTAACACATTTGTCTTGCAGATGCTGTGCTTTGTTTCCCTTTGGGCTTTCCCACATGCTTTTCCCCATTCTGGAACCATCTTTGCCTGTGCCCCACACCACCCTTGCCCTTGGCTTTGGGAATTCAGGTTTCCCTTTAAAGCTCCAGGTTAGGTTAGATCCCCTGCTTTCTCTTCTTGTATCTTCTCCCTTCAGGACACACATTTTACTCTGTTATTTCTTGTTTGCTTTCTGGTAGACAGTATGGTAAGGGCACGTCTAATTCCCCGGCGTCTAGTATGGTGCCTGGTACATGGTAGGCGTTCTTAAATACTTTTCGTAGGAATGAATTTCCCAGGAGAGTCAGGCCTATTAAGATTTCCTGGAAGTATGCCATGGAGCACAGTTCGGCAGCTGCTAGGACGGAAGTTGGTGCCTGAAGTGGTAGAAGCTTGGGTCAGGTGGTGGAGGGCTCTTGTGCTGCAGGAGTCTAGCCTTGCGCCTGAGGCCATATGGGGGGGGCAGCCAGGGAAGGGTTTTAAATAAGGGACTTACCCAGTGTGTACCTTAAGAAATCCCATATTCCCGCTCGTTCCTGAGTTTGAGTGGTGATTCCACTACACAGAATAGCGATCATAGGAGGAAGAATTGATTTGGGCAGAAAGGAACGTAGAAAAGAGTGAAGGTCTGTTTTCCATGTGTATATGTACATAAAAACGTGGCATAAAGTTGTGTAAGGAGTGGGTGGGTGGGTTGGAGGTGGCAAAGATACAGTGGGGTAGGACCTTAAAATCAATGTGAAAATCACGTTTTCCCAGGAAGGCCACCAGGAACCCTTGGTGGGTACTTGAGTTGTTCAGTAGGGATAGGGGCTAGGTCAGCCCCCAGCGGAGGGTGGGCAGGAGCAGAATGGGAACACTTACGGCCCTGGCAGTGTTGAGGCTCCAGCAGAGGTCTGGAGTTAGGGACCCTTGAAGGAGCTGGTGGCATCCATCAATCTCAGCGCTCTCTCCCCAGAGTTGTGTGGGACCCCAGGGTACCTAGCACCAGAGATCCTTAAATGCTCCATGGATGAGACCCACCCCGGCTACGGCAAGGAGGTCGACCTGTGAGTTTCTGGTCTCCCCGCTTCCTTCCTCCTTTGTGCCCTGTCGTTCAGCACATCTTGCCTGGCACCTAGTCCTGCCTCACTCTGCTCTCTTTCCCAGCTGGGCCTGCGGGGTGATTCTGTTTACACTCCTGGCTGGCTCACCACCATTCTGGCACCGACGCCAGATCCTGATGTTACGCATGATCATGGAGGGCCGGTACCAGTTTAGTTCGCCCGAGTGGGATGACCGTTCCAACACTGTCAAAGACCTGGTGAGCTGGGGCCATGAGAGGGCTAGGAAGGAGGCCCAAGAGCTGCCTCTCATGCCCTGGGGTTTCCCTTAGATCTCAAAGCTGCTCCAGGTGGATCCCGAGGAGCGCCTGACAGCTGAACAAGCCCTACAGCACCCCTTCTTTGAGCGCTGTGAAGGCAGCCAACCTTGGAACCTCACCCCCCGCCAGCGGTTCCGGGTAAGCCTGAGAGCGTCAGGATCTGGGCCTGCTCCTCGGGCTCATGATCTTTCTCCTGTGGTGGCTGCTCCACTGGAGCTCACCCTGCCCCTCCCCTTCCCAGGTGGCAGTGTGGACCGTGCTTGCTGCTGGACGGGTGGCCTTAAGCACCCAGCGTGTCCGGCCACTGACCAAGAGTGCGCTGTTGAGGGACCCTTACGCGCTGCGGCCAGTGCGGCGCCTCATCGACAGCTGTGCCTTCCGGCTCTACGGGCACTGGGTGAAGAAGGGTGAGCAACAGAACCGAGCCGCCCTCTTCCAGCACCAGCCCCCTGGGCCATTTCCCATCATGGGCCCCGAAGAGGAGGGGGACTCAGCTGCTATTACTGAGGAGGATGGCATGCTGGCAGTGGGCTAGCACTTCGGCCCCAGGGAACCGCAGAGTGCAGGACTCTCCAGGAGGAGGATTTTTATCATTCCAGCCCTTCCGGGCTTTGGCCTCAGGCCTCCCTGCCTGGCCAGGCCCACCATTGCCCATACCGCCATAGGGACCAGCCCTGTGCACCTGTCCCCACCAGCCAGGGCTTTGGGAACAGAGCTGAAGTGGAAGGCAGCCGCTCGCAACAGCATGCCCGGCCTTGTCAGTGCTGCCTCTGCTGCATTTGCAATAAAATCCGCTGAGCGCTGGAGGGAGCCAGTGCCCGGTGTCTGGTGTCTGGTGTCTGGCTTCGGCAGCGGAGCCCAGAAGGTGCTCGGGAGGGGGGGCGGGGATGGGGCTACCCTGCCCCAGGCCTTTATTGGCGAAAATGCTGGGGGTCACTTGGTCTTGTTCTTGCCTTTGCTGGAAGGTGGCTGGAAGGGCCGCTCTAGTGTGGCCAGCTTGCTGCTGAGCCTTTCCTCGCTGGCCTGGAGCCGCTCCTCCATCAGCTGTTGGAGCTGCCTCAGTTCCTTGTTCATCTGGGTCCTGATGTAGGCTTGCAGGGTGGAGACCTGGCCTGCCGGGGCAGGGAAGAAGGGGCGGGTCAGCAGAGATGCTGTGGGGCGACCGGTGGCCGTGTAGCTTCAGTTCAGGGAAGGCCAGCTAACCCTTCTGTGGAGAGAGGTGAGGGGACTGGCCAGGCTGGACTCTCTGGGTTGCCAATCAGCAGATAAGTGACCTCACACAGGTGATTTCATCTTTGCATACCTTGGTTTCCCCCTGCGTACTGTGTAGATAGTGACAACACCTAGTGCCTAGGCCTGAAGGAAGATGCAATGTCAAATGCTTAAAACAGGGCCTGCCTGGCACCATAGTATTGCCAAATATGTGCTGGCTGGCATTGGTTTTTTTATATTTTTAAAAAATATTATTTTAGAGAGAGAGAGTGCGCGCACACACACATGCGTGCTCAAGCAGGAGGGACAGAGGGAGAGAGAGTCCCAAGCAGACTCCGTGAAGAACATGGAGCCTGAGACATGGCTCACTCTCAGGACCCTGAGCTCAGGACCTAAGCTAAAACCAAGAGTTGGCCGCTTAATCCACTGTGCCACCCAGGTGCCCCCCCATCACTGGTTTTATCATGATCCTTTCCTGGAGCTCCTGCCTCACCCCCAGCAGCTGCACTCTTACTGCCTGTTTGTCACCTTGGATTTCTGCATAAGGAATCATTTGGAGAAAGGACACTGTGCCTAAAACAGACCTGAAGTCCTGATGCGGTCTAAACCCTTTATTTTACAGCTGCCCAAAGTCACGGGGGTCCCTAACCCATCCTCACTTGGCTCTGGCTGTGGCTCTGGTGGGACCACTGTTTCTGGTTCCTCCTGTGGGGTGACTGCCTGCTCCTCCGCCTCCTCGCCACCTTTCTCTGCAGGCCAGAAGCAAGAAGAGGCTTCAGCACCAGCCCCAGCCCCAGCCCCAGCCCCAGCCTTCTCCCTTACCTGTCTCGTCCTCTGGCCAGAGCTTGGGTGGCTGTAGCCCCACGTAAGTCAAAGATAGATCCAGCCGCACCTGGGAAGAGGGAGGAGGAGAGAAGCTGAGAGGAGGACATCTGCACTGAGCGAAAGGGGGAGATGAAGGGAGGCCTCCGTACCTGGGGTGTGAAAACATATTTGTAGAGCTTGAAGTGGCGGAAGTAGGTGTTGACCACGTAATCTGCCAGGGCCAGCAGCTGTTCCTCCCTAAAGAGGTTGATGCTGAAGGGGGGCCGCTGTGGGGATGATTGGGAGTTAGAGGACTGACCCTTCCAGGAACCCTGACCTTTTCTCCAAGTGCCCAGCCATCTAGGAGCAGGGAGAGCCCCTTCCGCCTTCAAGGCAAGATGAGGGTGATGAGTGTGAGGACAGGAGACTGGGCTAGACCTTATCTGTGGGAGACTGAAGATCCCGTTCCAGGGGAACTGACCCTGACTCCATGGCGAAAAAGGACACTGGTGAAGTAGCGGTAACATTCCTCCACGTTGCCCAAGGGGGTTGCTGGGAGGGAAAGCAAGATGTGACAAGTGAGTCCCCTCCCGGATAATCATTCATTTCACTCACCAGCTACTTATCACTCACCGGCTACATAGCTTTAGAAGTGAACAGATCTAAGTTTAAGTCGTTCCTTGTTTCATTAACTCACTCAACAGATAGTACCCACAATGCACTGTTCTAGGCACTGAACAAGACGAGGTCCTGCCCTTAAGTGACATGTGATAAAACAAGAAATTTTTCAGCTCTTGTTAAACATTCTGCAGGAAATCAGGTCCAGGAATAGAGTGGGAGGTGGTGGAGGAGCTATTGAGCACTGTCTTTATGTTGATGGATATCACCTACACTATTCCTCAGGACAATCTCATAAAGTTGGTGCTGTCTCTAAGGAAATGGATGGTTTCGTCACTTGTGTGCGGTAATACTGCTTGTAATGACAGAACGAATACTGCTTCCCGTGGTCACTTGTGCCATCCCAGCCTCCACTGTCCCCTGGGCTCAAACCCTTTGGTAGCTGCCTCCTCTCACCAACACAAGCCTTGTGAAGATCTTGGAGCAGGGCACAAGCTGTCGATGTCTGTTCCAGTGAGAAGCCCTGCTGGCGGCAGAAGATGAGTGCGTGGGAGAAGAGGTCCAGGGTGATGGCATCCCGCAGGCTTTGCTCAGGACAGCTTAGCCCCAAGAGCTCAGCTAGCACCCTTGGGAGGGAGACAGGAAGGAAGGACTGAGCCAGGCCCCCTTCACCACCCCACACTGGCACACCACGTGCTCTGGAGCCGGGCATTCACACCTTCCCAGCCCAGCCCCCTTAGTCTTCCCCGGGAGCCAGCTCTTCTGCTCTTCCCTGCCCCAGCCCCATACTCCCTCATCTCCTCAGTGTTGGCTGTCTTCTCCAGCCTGTGCATGGAATGGATGTCCAGGTACTTCCTGTCATAAGAACAGAGGAGAAAAGGTGGCCATCAGGCATTAGTCTCAATGCAGGGCTATGATGGCTAGAGCATTGGACTGGGAACCAGGAGCCCTGAGTTTGAGGGTTAGCCCTTCCACTACCCTTTCAGAGCAAGTCACTTCCTCTCTGGGTGTAACTTTCTCCATCTTTAAATAAGGGATATGGCTTAAATGAACTCTTAACGATCTTCTTCATTTATAAAGGTGAGGATTAGGAAACTTGAGTTCTTGTTTCTGCCACTCCCCATGTGGCTTCAGTGTCTCCATTTATACAATGCTCCATAGCAGTCGATACTCCATTTACATCCTTAGTCGTCTTCCCACCCTCCGTCTTTGGACTGGAGAGGCAGGAAAGCTGGAGATTAGTCATCTTGGATAACTGCAGTTTCCTCATCTGTCAAATGGGGAACGCCCCCAGCTGTTTGACAGGACTGGTGGGGAGGAATAATGCAAGTGTAAAGTGTAACTTTCCCCCCAAGATTCTTCACACTCACCACATGCAGATCCGCGGCTGGGGCAACGGGGGCTGCGGAGAAAAAAAACAACAAACGGATTGGGCAGGGGGAGCTATGCTGTCCCTGGCCCCAGTCCCTGACCCGTCGGGAATCTCCAGGGGGCCTGAGACCCCGCTAACTTGCATTCTCATTTTAAGGATTATGCACGAGTAACGCTGGCAGGCCAGGCTTCAGTAGGCCCTAAGTACTTTTCATGAGCATTTAACAATAGGAGTCACATACCCCTGCCTCTTCACCAAGGCACCCAGGAAACGTCTTGAACGTTAATAAACATAACGACGGGTGACGCCTTGCCGGGGAGCCCTTTTACAAACATTCATGAGCGGCCTGCCACTCGGTCCCGCCCTCACCGGGAACAACTTGGCTGCAGGATCTTCATCCGCTTCTACCGAAGCCGCGGTTCTGGACTCGGTCAGCACACCTGTTACCATCCGCGTGACGGACCCATCCACTGAACTGAGGTCCCCCTGAGGCTCCCGCTGCAGTTCTGAGAGCTGTTCAAGCTCCGACTGTGTCTTCAGTGCCATGAATTGGCTGGACTTCTGGCGGATCATCTTGTCGCTCTTCCTAGCCGCGGGTCACCACAGGCTATGTCCCGCCGGGGTCCTGGGAATGCCGGTTCTTGCGCGGCGACTGTCAAGCCCTCCCTCCAGCGACGCCTCAGCCAATCTATGCCGCAGAGAGGCCGGGTGCAGCCAATCCGCAGGGGGCGTCTCCCTCCGTCTCAACGGCGACCGTTGCTAAGGGAGCTCGTGGAGGGAGGGAGCAAGTGTAGGACGCTCGCCAATCAGTGAGAAGAAAATGCGCATGCGCAATAAGTTTCAAGCCCCGCCCCCGTGCCCTCGCTTCAAAGTGGCTAATCGAAGGCAGGTGATGCCCTTAGGGCTGGAGGATGTGAGTGTGGTGTCAGTTGCAACGGGAACTGTCTGCTGGCCAATCACCGGGAGAAAGAGGAGGTGTTCAGGAAGAAATAAAACGGGATCCGAGAGGCGGGACAAAGCGCGACCAATAGAAACAGGAAATGAAGTTTCGCCACATCCGGCATTGCCTGCGGCGCTTGCGCTCTGTGCTGAGGAGACCGGTGACGTCCGGTGAAGTCCAAGATGGCGCTAGGCTGAGCCTGCTGCCGGTGAGGGGCACGGGGCAGGCGGGGGCGGGATCCAGCAGGTGTGTGCGGGGAAGGCTTGGGGCTGCGGAGCACTGGCCGCCTCCACATCTCTGCTCTCTGTCTTCTGCAGGTGACGGAAGTGCCGCCTACGCCTGCCTGACGTCCCTCGGGAGACCCTGCGCCGCTCCTCGCCGCCGCGGCCATGTCTGGACCCGGCAACAAACGCGCAGCCGGCGACGGGGGCTCAGGGCCCCCAGAGAAGAAGCTGAGCCGCGAGGAGAAGACCACGACCACGCTTATAGAGCCCATTCGTCTTGGGGGCATTTCTTCCACGGTTCGTGGGCTCCTCCTGCCCCAGTCCTCACAACTTGTCAGACTCCCATCTCTGTTCTCCGCCCAAATCGTCCAGAACCTTTACTCCCTGTTCCCCCAAGCTTAGCAGGATCCACTTTACAGAACACTCTGTTGAAGGAAACCGAGGACATGACGTCTGCCTTCTTTCTACAGATAGGGAAACAGGTTCCCAGAGGGCATGTGACTTGTCAAAAGACTTGAGAGTTAGAAAGAGGCAGAAGCAGAACTTGACCCTCCTCACAGCTAAGATGCTTTCTCTGTGGGTGTCTGACTCTCTTTAAATCCCGTTAGTGGTTAGTTTGGGGATACTGTCTTCTCCATTCCAGTTGCTCTCTTTTGTCTCTCTCTGTGATTCTTGGGCCCTGCTTGACCCTCTCCTCGGCCCCTTCGTTTTCCTTGGTAGGAGGAGATGGACCTGAAGGTTCTGCAGTTCAAGAACAAGAAACTAGCAGAGCGGTTGGAACAGCGACAGGCTTGTGAAGATGAGCTCCGAGAGCGAATTGAGAAGCTGGAGAAGCGTCAGGCCACAGATGATGCCACACTCCTCATTGTCAATCGCTACTGGGCCCAGGTGGATGCCCCCCTACTTTCCAAGACCTGGCCTTGATCCAGCTGCCAGTCCTCAGACGACTATGCTGGGAAAGGAGTATCATGCTGGGAAGCACCTGAGAGATTCATAATATTTTTGGTGCTTTCTCCCTTCAGCTGGATGAAACTGTGGAAGCCCTTCTCCGACACCATGAGAGCCAGGGGGAGCTGTCTTCAGGGACAGAGGCGCCTGGGACCCAGGAGGGGCCGACACGTGATGAGACCCCTCTCACAGAGCCAGGGACATCGGAGCTGAGGGGTAGGGCCAGAGCCCCAGGATCTGGGGAGCATAATTAAGTTCTGAGAATGGTTCTGGAGAAGAGGGAACTTTTATATTAGTCTCCTGAATTCTCTACCACCCTTCACACACCCCCCACCCCCCCACCCCACACACACTTGACTTCATGTTTGGACAGCAAAATTCAGTGGGTAAGAATCCAGGCCCCAGGCTTTGGAATCTGAGTGATTTGGTTCATAGTGCATGTCATGTTTGACAGTCATGTAGCTCAAAAAAGTATTAATATCGAGTGTTAACTGTGTAGCTATTACTGTTCAGCCTCGGAAGAGACAAAGATAAGCAAAAAGAAATACTGTCTTTGCCATCAGGGAAGAAGTCATTTTAAACCACAAGTAAAAAAGTATAGGGGCCCTTGAAAGGGAGTTAGCATATGTGCCTTTGCATGTGGTTCTAATTTAGATTGGGAAGGCAGAGAAGGTCTCCCTGAGGAATGACTTGGAAGCTCTGTGGCTCTGAAATTACTTTAGCTCCCTGAGCCTCCATAGTTGCACTTTGACGATGGGGATACCAGTGTATTGCAGGTATTACTTGTGTTGATTGAGCCATAGAGTGTCGAAGGGCTCAGTCTGGAACTTGGTACCGAGTGGTGGTAACTGCGGCTGTTATCCTCATGAGATCCTCATGAGGGTCTGTCCATCCCTCACAGAGCCCCTGCCAGTGCAGCTGCGGCCCCCGCTCAGTGAGCCAGCCTTGGCTTTTGTGGTAGCGCTGGGCGCCAGCAGTAGTGAGGAGGTGGAGCTGCAGCTGCAGGGCCGAATGGAGTTCTCCAAGGCAGCCGTGTCCCGTGTGGTAGAGGCCTCAGACCGCCTGCAGCGCCGGGTGGAGGAACTCTGTCAGCGAGTGTACAGCCGAGGTTAGTTCTTCCTGTCCCACCGCAGACGTGTCTGTCCCTGTTCGTGTCTTGATTGTCTCCTCTCAGTGCCCGAGCCCAGAGGCAGCCATAATTCTCCAAGGAATAAATCAGCCACGTTCTCAGGGAAAAGGATAGGTTGTAGATGGGGCTCTGTAGATTGGTTCATGGGGTTGAGCTCTAGAGAGCTGGGTGGGAGGAGTTGTTGACCTTGTGGGGCCACTGCCTTCCAGCTGGAGACTTCCTTGGAACACTCTGCACAGAGTTTGGTTGCTGTTGCTGACCCACAAGGCATAGTAGCAAGTGCCCAGGTGTTGTAGCCTGACAGGCTTCTCCCAGCCCTAGTCCTGTCATTCTGGGCAATGGCTCTCCTCTCTGAGCTGGTTTCCTCCTTTGTGCAGTGGAGATAAAGACTCCTGGCTTTGTCATGAGAAATTGGCAAGACAGCTGATGGATCACACTGGGCACATAGCAGACTCCAGAATGAGTTAGTACTTTGCCCCATTGCCCTGGACTTGGCTCTTACCCGAGCCCTGCCTTCTCAGGGGACAGTGAGCCCCCCGGTGAGGTGGCTCGGGCACGCACCCGGGAGTTGGGTCGTGAGAACCGGCGGCTACAGGACTTGGCTACCCAGCTACAAGAGAAGCACCACCGCATCTCGTTGGAGGTGGGATTAAAATCAGGGCAGGGTTTGGGTTAGACATGCACCAAGGCTCTCAGAGAGCCACGTTCCCTCCTCTAAGCATCTGACCCTATCATTGTCCCCAGTACTCTGAGCTCCAGGATAAAGTAACATCAGCAGAGACCAAGGTGCTGGAGATGGAGACGACGGTGGAGGACCTGCAGTGGGACATCGAGAAGCTGCGCAAGCGTGAGCAGAAGCTCAATAAGCACCTGGCGGAGGCCTTGGAGCAGGTGGGGCTTGGGTGCTGGGTCACATGGAGCCACGGCTGGGTACTTGGAGCCGTCGCTTCTCTCCTCCACCCCCATTGGTCTGTCTCTCCACAGCTCAACTCTGGCTACTATGTGTCTGGGAGCTCCTCCGGCTTCCAGGGGGGCCAGATCACACTCAGCATGCAGAAGGTGAGTGGGTACCATTCTTCCCAGTCCCTCCCGTAACCTTTTCTCTGCCCCACCCGTCAAAGTCCTCTCAAAATTAAGGACAGACCATCCACACGGTCTGAGTCCCTTCCCTGTCACTCCTGCTGCTCTGTTTTATTTGTTCATGTATGTGTTTAGTAAGTAATTGTTAACGTTAAGTGCTGAGCATGGTACTCAGAAAGCAGGCATATCTGAGAACAAAATAGACAAAAAGCAAAGCTTTCATGGAGCTTAGGTTCTAGTTGGGGGAACAAACAAGAAGTAACATAGTTCATCAAGTGGTTATAGGTGCCCCAAAGAGAAAGTATAGAAAAGAGACAAATGGGGGCGCCTGGGTGGCTTAGTTGGTTAAGCCTTTGGCTCAGGTCATGATCCCAGCGTCCTGGGATCGAGTCCTACATCGGGCTCCCTGCTCAGTGGGGAGTCTGCTTCTTCCTCTGCTCCTACCCCCTGCCCCCGCTTGTGCATGTGCGTGCTTGTTTTCTCTCGCACACATGAAAATAAATAAAATCTTTTAAAAAAGAGAGATAAATGAAAGTTTGTTGGAGTTGACTGGCATTCTTGTTGACTGGCTGGCTGAAGGAGGTGTCTCACTGAGAGGACTTTCTCACTTCTTGTTCATTGGACTTTTTTTTTTTTTTTTTTGGTGCTGTGAGGATCGTTGTTCCTTGTTAACTCCTTATTTCAGGTTCCTTTTCAGGTCTTTCAGGAAGGCTTCCCTGATCCCTGTCGGTTATGAGCCTTGGTTCCCAGCACTGACTGTGCAGTATTTTCTCCCACTTACCTGGGAGCCCTTAGGAAAGTGCTTTGGTTTGGCTTGTCCCTGGGGCTTCAGAATCCATCACTGGCCACACGTGGTGGGACGTGAGGGAAGCGTGCATCCTGGCCTGGCCCTGCCTCCCACAGCCCCTTCCATTCCACAGTTTGAGATGCTGAATGCAGAGTTGGAGGAAAACCAGGAATTGGCCAATAGCCGTATGGCAGAGCTGGAAAAGCTACAGGCCGAACTTCAGGGGGCTGTGCGGACCAATGAGCGCCTCAAGGTGGGCTCTATTTAGGACTGGGAGGGCTCGAGCCTGCGAGGTAGTGGCTAGGTCCTGAATCCTCTTGCTGATCGCTTTTGGACACTCTGGCCCTAGGTGGCCCTGCGGAGCCTTCCCGAGGAGGTGGTGCGGGAAACGGGGGAGTACCGAATGCTGCAGGCCCAGTTCTCGCTGCTCTACAACGAGTCTCTGCAAGTGAAGACCCAGCTTGACGAGGCCCGGGGGCTGCTGCTGGCCACCAAGAATTCCCACCTGAGACACATTGAGCACATGGAGGTACGGCCCTGGAACAGACCTCAGGGTCAAGGTATTGCTGGCCTTCACAGGCCCTGTGTGCTGCCAGGGGTCCCTTGGAATAAATTCTTCGTAAGCCACGGAGGCCTGAGGCAGGGGGGAAGAGGGGAGAAGTTTGCCAGGGGGCTGAGGGGTTGTGTGGGTCCTTAACCCCTCACCCTACAGAGCGATGAGCTGGGGCTGCAGAAGAAGCTGCGCACAGAGGTTATCCAGCTGGAGGACACGCTGGCCCAGGTACGCAAGGAGTACGAGATGCTGCGCATCGAGTTTGAACAGAACCTGGCGGCCAACGAGCAGGCGGGTATGTAGTGAGGACAGGGTGGAGGTGGGGCCTTATCTGGGATTGCTGGTCCCTGGTGTGGGGCTGATGCTTATCCAGATGCAAGGGGTTAAGCCCCTTCCTTTCACAGAGCCTCCTCTTCCTGGCCAAAACAGGGATCATGCCACCTGGCTCAAAGGCACGGTGAGAGGCCCAACCAGCTGAGGGGGCTGACAGAGCAGGCGCAGCCAGAGCATGAGCTGTTGGCCCCGTCTGTGGTTCTCTGGCCTTACGTGTCTCTCTCTCTCTTAGAGGGATTCGTTCATTGTGCAAAGATTTTTGAACACGACCTATAAGCTGGGCTGTCTTCTAGGCTTTGGGATTATGTCTACAGACAAAACATAGATGATTCCTGCTACTGTGGAGCAGTATTTTACTAAAGGAAGATAACAAAGTGAAAAATAGACCACGTATGTTAGATAGTGGCAGACACGTCAGGAAAAATAAAGCAGGGAAGAAAGACAGGACGTGTTGGGAGAAAGGGGTTGTGGTTTTGGATGGGGAGGCTAGAGAAGTGAAACTCAGAAGGCGATGTTTGTTTAAAAATATTAAAAAGTGGACTGATTTATTTTTGTGAGTATTAGTTACATGTTCCTTTAAAGGAGATTTGGAAATACTAAAAAAATCTGCATTAACAGAAGTAATACAAATAGGCAGTCTCAAGTGGGTTTTGGGTGAGTTTCCTTCCAGCCCAGGTTATTACTTTGATGAGATCACACTCTATATAAGGTCTCAGTTTCCCTCTCCTCCAAAATGGCAGTGATGGCTGCAGCTCTCCTTCTTCCCCTGCTGAGGGGTTGGGCCCTTCTTGCAGAGGCCGGTCTAACCCCTTACTTCCCAACCCTCTCCTAGGGCCCATCAACCGTGAGATGCGCCACCTGATCAGCAGCCTCCAAAACCACAACCACCAGCTAAAAGGGGATGCCCAGCGGTACAAGCGGAAGCTGCGGGAGGTGCAGGCGGAGATTGGCAAGGTGAGAGCGGGCTGCCTGGGAAAAGCCTTGGCTGGACCCAGGTGAGCACTGTCTCACCTCAGCCCTGTTCTCTGTCTTCGCAGCTCCGGGCCCAGGCCAGTGGCTCAACCCACTCCATCCCCAACCTGGGCCACCCAGAGGACTCTGGCCTCAGCGCCCCAGCCCCAGGGAAAGAAGAGGGTGGGCCAGGCCCTGTCACTGCCCCCGACGGCAGAAAGGAGATGGCTTCGGTGCCTGGCACCACCACTACTACCTCCTCAGCGAAGAAGGAGGAGCTGGTCCCCTCTGAGGAGGATGCCCAGGCCCTAACTCCTGGGTCCCAGGGCCCCTCCTCCCGGGGTCGAGAACCTGAGGCCAGGCCCAAGCGGGAGCTTCGAGAGCGGGAAGGGCCTGGCCTGGGACCCCCATCTGTAGCCTCAGCTCTCTCAAGGGCTGATCGAGAGAAGGCCAAGGTGGAGGAGGCCAAGAGGAAGGAGTCAGAACTCCTCAAAGGTCTCCGAGCAGAGCTCAAGTGAGGCCCTATTCCTGTTTTCCTCCCACCCCTGTCAAAGTGGTCTCCAGCTCCATTCAGAAAGCCTTCCTCCTGTGCCTCCCCAGGAAGGCCCAGGAAAGCCAGAAGGAGATGAAGTTGCTGCTGGACATGTACAAGTCAGCACCCAAGGAGCAGCGGGATAAGGTGCAGCTCATGGCAGCTGAGCGCAAGGCCAAGGCTGAGGTGAGGACAGGTAGGGCCCATGGGGCATGCACAGAGGCCGCCCTGGGCAGTTATGACCAGAGCAGAGCCCTGGGTCAGCGGGAAGCAGTGACAAGGGCTAACTCTGGTGCTGTAGGTTGATGAACTACGGAGCCGTATCCGGGAATTGGAGGAGAGGGACAGGAGGGAGAGCAAAAAAATTGCGGATGAGGACGCCCTGCGGCGCATTCGGCAGGCGGAGGAGCAGATCGAACACCTGCAGCGCAAGTTGGGCGCCACCAAGCAGGTGCGACGCCCTCGTGGTCCCCTTGCTTCTGAATGGTGGGATTCCCTTACCTCCCGTTGGAGTGCTTCTGGCAGATGGTCCGGGATCACTCTGTTCAGCCCTGTTTTCATGCGGTCCCCACGATCATCTCCTGTGCTCCATCTCATCTCTGCCCGTTTGCCGCAGGAAGAGGAGGCTCTGCTGTCAGAGATGGATGTAACCGGTCAGGCTTTCGAAGACATGCAGGAGCAGAACGGGCGGCTGCTGCAGCAGTTACGGGAAAAGGATGATGCCAACTTTAAGCTGATGTCAGAGCGGATCAAGGCCAACCAGATCCACAAGCTGCTGCGGGAGGAGAAGGATGAGCTGGGCGAGCAAGTGCTGGGCCTGAAGTCCCAGGTATGGCTGCCCTGGGCCTGCAGGGTGGAGCTGGAGGGGCCCGCGGCTCCCTAGCACTGAGTCACCGCCCCGACCTCAGGTGGATGCCCAGCTGCTGACCGTGCAGAAGCTGGAGGAAAAAGAGCGGGCCTTGCAGGGCAGCCTCGGAGGCGTGGAGAAGGAGCTGACGCTGCGCAGCCAGGCCCTGGAGCTCAACAAGAGGAAGGTGAGGCCAGGCCCCGGGGAGAAAGCAACCGAGCATGGTGGCCCACAGCCGAAGCCCCGCTGTGCCGCCTCTCACAGCCCGGCTCACGTCTTGAACGCTGCCTGTGTTCTAGTCCCGGTGCTGAGCCTTGTCTATGCGGGGTTGCATTTTAGTCTCGTAACAATCATGAGAGGGTGTTTGTTATTATCTGTTTTTCTCAGTGAGGAAACGGAGGCTCAGGGCGGGCAGCTGACTTGCTCAAGAAAGAATGGACCTGGAATTGGGGCCTGGATCTCCTTGGCTCCAGAACCCACGTTTTGAGCACTGTGTTGGTCAGCTGTGAAGTGGGGATGCTGGTTTCTGTCACATAATTGTGTTAAACTTCAGGAACGTCTAGGTCGTGGCAGAGGCTTAAGATTAATGTTGGTTTTTAGCCTCTTTTCCCTTTGGGCTTTTTTCTTCCCCATTTAATTCATTCATTAAAGCAGTATTATTCATGCCCTTGCTATGAACCCCTGGCGCGCTAAGTGCTGGAGAGAACCTAGAACGAGAGGGTCCTACTGGAAGTAGGAACCTCCAGTGTTGAGGGGCAGATAACCAGACAATAATCCCACAGGTAAAATACGCTCCTGCAGATCCCATAAGTCTCGTGAAGGAAACTAAGGTGCTGTGAAAGAAAAATAGGGGAGCCTGTTTCAGGAGCTGAATGTAAGCTGGGGCCTGAGGGGGCCACTGGAGAGGAATAGTGTGTTGCGGGAGTTGAGGGGAGCAGAGAGAAGAGCCCCATGGAGGCTGAAAGATCAGAGAGAGCATTACGCAGTTGAGGAAGTGAGTGTGTCAGGAGCTTTGGAGAACAGGCGAAGGTGAAGGTGGAGAGGTCAGGAGGCAGGACTAACTCCAGTGAAGATACTGGACTTGATCCCAAGAGCAAAAGTCACTGGAACCTTTGACACAGGCATCTGTGGACCCCGGCTGCACACACCTACTCCCCAGGCTCAGGTGAACGGTGCCCCCCCTTCCTGTCCCACCCACCTCAGGCTGTGGAAGCCGCCCAGCTGGCTGAGGATCTAAAGGTACAGCTGGAGCATGTGCAGACGCGGCTGCGAGAGATCCAGCCTTGCCTGGCGGAGAGCCGGGCTGCTCGAGAGAAAGAGAGCTTCAACCTCAAGAGGGCTCAGGTGTGTGCGTGGGGCAGGGGCGGTGTGGCTCAGGGTCGCTGGTGTGGCCTGGGGGCGGGTGGTTGGAGAGGCGAAGGCTTGCACTTTACTAGCTCTTGTCCTGCTCCAGGAGGACATCTCACGGCTGCGGCGCAAGCTGGAGAAGCAGAGGAAGGTGGAGGTTTACGCAGATGCCGATGAAATCCTCCAGGAGGAGATCAAGGAGTACAAGGTGGGGCTATGGGGCTGAGTTGTGCCCCATCAACCCAGGAAATCTTAGGTGGGGGAGTTGGTGAGAGCTGTAGTGGATAGTCTGGGGACCCCAGAAATAAGTAGCAAAAGTGGTCAGAACCTTGGTTTTGGAGAATCGAACAGCTGGCCCAGTATCGTACACATACTTGTGCCAGGCACAGTGCCTGGCTAGGTGTGGGAGGGCTAGGAATTAGCCTTCGTCTTTAGATCTCTTGAAACCGACTATCAGTTAGAGGCGGCAGCCAAGTATTCCGAGTGATGAGTGTTGCGATGGCAGGGGCCAGGGGGGCGTGGCAGCTCTGGGGGTTAGTAGGCTTCCTGGAAAGAATGTTATCCAAGGAAAACCTGAAAAATGAGGGTTGGCTGTGAGAAACGAGGACGAGAGGGTTCCAGCAATGGGAAGGGCAGAGGTAGAGGCCTTTCGTTGAGAGTGGTGTGCTGGAGGACAGATTGCTGGACATTGTGGTTGGAAGACAGAATGTGGGTTTTGTGGGGAGCGGGAGGGCTGGGGGCCTTGGACAGTGTCAGATCCTGAAGGGTGTGGTGGGTCAAGTTGAGATGCTTGGTTTATCCTGTAGGTAGTGTGGAGACATCAAAGAGAGTGATGTGGTCTAATTTGCTGCTAGATTTGGCACAGAGGAAGTGAAGACTAGAGGCAGAGAAATTTGTTAAGCTGTTGGAGTCATTGAGGCAAAAACGGACAGGGAGCTAGCCTGGGGTGTTAGAGACAAGTAGAGGAGGTCAAGAGATACTCGGAAGACAGAATTGCTTGGACTCAGCGATGGACTGATGCATGGAGTGAGGGAAAGGGAGATACCGAGAATGCCTGCATTCCTGATTTGAGAAACTAGGTGGATGACAAGTGGCACATCATGGGATTAGGAAGACTGTGGAGAAGCAGGTTTTGGTGGACAGTGTTGTGTCTCCAGGATGTTGAAGATGAGGTGTCTGTGGGAGGCTGGCTGGGAAGGCACTGGAAGTAGAAGGACTGTCTGGGGCTTGGGGGATTGTGAGTAGAGGCAGCGGTGGGAGCTACATACAACTGTGGTCACCCAGGGAGGGTCTTTGGTATGGTAGGGGACAGGTCATTCTTTCCTTTGGGAACCTCAAAGCGTAAATGATAGGCAGAGGAAGAGAAGCCTGTGGTTTGGCCTTGAAGGAGCAGAGGCAGCTAGGGCTAGCCATGGGGAGGGAGGGGAAGGTTTCTCCAGAAGAGATGGACTTGCATGGGTGTGGTTTGAGAGCTAGGGAAGAGGTGATGCTGGGGCAGTAGGCTGGGCTGGGATTTCAAGGAGGGCAGAGGAAGAACGTTGGGGAATGCTGAGTTGAGGGAATTCCTGGAGTTGGAGGTGAGATCTGGTGGCCCGTGGGAGGTTTCAGGATAGGAGAGGAGATTTGTAAAACCTTCGTAGAGAAGAGTCAGGGACCCAGCCGGATCTCTGGATGGCGCCGGGGTGGGCCCAGTTGAGGGTAGAGACGGCAGATTTATAGTGGCACTGCTGTGCTCAGCTGTGACTCAGCAGGTGCAGATGAAGAGAAGGTAGACAGTCAGCTTCAGCCAGGATTGGCGTTTTGCCAGAGAAGGCCAGAGGGGCGAGAGCCCCAGGGCAGAGGAGCCTGGACTGAGCCTGTGGGTTGTCAGCCTTGAGAGGGGACTGGCTGCTGGCCACCACGAGGCACTTGAGCAGGGTAGAATCCAGACTCTGCTACTTTGTAGTTCTGAGAGCCTGGTTGGCCTCTGAGCCTCAGTTTCCTTATCCGGTGAGTGCTCTGCCCCACCTCTCAGGGTTCTGGGGAGAGTTAGATGGATTCTGCTGTGTGGTGGGCTTAGCCTGGACCACCTCCTACTGTCACCTTGGGGTCTGGGTGCCATCAGGACGGTGCCCGAGCTGATGCCTTTGCCCGGCCCAGGCGCGGTTGACCTGCCCCTGCTGTAACACCCGCAAGAAGGATGCAGTCCTTACCAAGTGCTTCCACGTTTTCTGCTTCGAGTGTGTGCGGGGCCGCTATGAGGCCCGCCAGAGGAAGTGCCCCAAGTGCAACGCGGCCTTTGGTGCCCACGACTTCCACCGCGTCTACATCAGCTGAACCCGTAACTCAGGGGACTTTGGAACACCCACGGACCCTGGGGGCTGTGCCTCCAGTCCCTCCCTACCCCACGTTCAGTGGTCCCTACCCTCCATTCCAGACCCTGTGGGCCCAGCCCCTCTCCACCTAGTGGGTTTGGGGGTCCCAGTGCATGCTAGTGGGAGTGAGATGTGTCAAGCCAGTTCCATCTTTTCCCCACAGTCAGAGCTGTAGCCTAAGGGGCACCCGCCCTGCAGGAAGGGTCTGCTGTGAGCGGCTTGAGGGGCCCGGAGCACTCAACTGAGCTTCCTGGAAGATGGCCCTAACCTGGCTCCACAGGCTGACTCCTAGTCAGCTGTCTCCATGGGCCCATCCTAGTCCAAAGGGTGAAATCCCCCAGGTGTGACCTCCTAGCCACGAGGAGGTTCATTCACTGACTGACCCATAAATGAGGACCAAGGGTGGGCCAGTTTCCTCAGCTCCTTAACTCTAGGGCCCCGGGGAGACTTTCCAAGCTAGGGTGGGGCTTCCTTCCTGTGGAGTTCTCTGGGCTCTTTGGCTCTTATGCTAAGGGCCAAAGGAGGTACCCAGTGGGTGGGGGGCACTATCCTCTTCTTCTGGGAAACTCTGGCTGCTGCAGTCTCCGTGCCCTCATCTCAGGAGTGCTGAAGCAAGATCATCAGTCTCTATTCTAATCAGCCTACCCCGCCCCACCATCTCTGTTTCTCTCCCAAGCCCGCTTACCCCCCCCCCCCTGCTTCCCAAGACTCCGCTGGGTTCCCAGTCCGGACCCTGCTTTCATCCTGATGGCCTTAACTGCAGTGGAGGCTGAATTTCCCAGGAGGGGAAGGGACAGACTAGCGGCTGGGCCAACTTCCAATCATTCCAGGTAGAGGAGCTTCGTCTAACACCCTGTGACTGAGCCTGTCCCCATGATGCTCCCTGTGCTGCCTGCCCAAGCAAACTTGCATGGGTCGTGAAGGCAGCAGCCAGGGGCCTGGAAGGTGGAGCTGCTGACAGGTGCAAGGGTCCATTCAGACCCACAGGCCCTGCTCTAGACATGTCTTGTATAGGCTGTTAATTGTTATGAATAAACGTCCAACCCTCAGCCTACACTCTGAGTAGCCAGGCTTCCTGCCCTAAACGTGGTCCCAGATTTTAGCTGCTACACTTCTCCCATGGCTGCCCCTGCTGCCATGTGAACCCTAAGGGCTGACGCACCTCACCCTTCCCAACACCAGCATCTAGTTACGTTTGGACCTAACTGCCGTCTCGGATCCCAGATTGTGCTCGCGGGAGGCGTATGCCTGCAGGTAGACAGCATCCATCGTCCACGGTCGCCAGCTTGTCCCTCCTGCTCCCACCGGGCCGGGCTGACACTCCGTGGATCCCTGCACCCCTGCGGGCCTCCTCCGCGCAGGCTCACCCCGCCCCTCGCAGTCATTGGCCGCAGGGATGCTGGGAGCCTCGTGTTGGATTCCGGGAAATGTAGTCCCTTGTTAGCACCTGGCAACAGGGTCCTTGGTGGGGTGAGTTGGTTCCCGGGTTACGCCGGCCAGAGGTAGGCCTGGACCCAGTCTACGGGCTATCCCTTCCCACCGGCTTCACCCGCCCCTCCCCCGCGGGCGGACAGAGCAGAGCAGCGCAGCGGGTGACTTCCTTCATTGCAACCTGCGCTGGCCGTTGGCCGTATACTCGGGAACCGCGTGTCGTTTGGCGTCTGCGGGTTCAACTTGCTGTCGGGTCCGCGGGCGGAGCCTTCCCTGCAGCCGTGACGGGGCTGACGCCGGGGCCAGTACTGACTGGGCTAGGGGCTGGAGTCGGGCGCATGGTTGTGGTGGCGGCCGCAGGCTTGGCAGCGGTCGCGCCTTCGGGAGGCCCCGCGGCCCTTTCAACGGTCGTTCCTTCGCTGGGGCTCGCGGCCTTATCCGCCTTCGGACCCCACCTGGCGTCCAGGGTTTCCGCGGGGTTGCAGCGGCTGGACCAGGTCGGAGTGGAGACGGAGACGCGGGTCACAGTGACTTCCGGCGCTGGCGGGGCCGCGGTGGGCACGCTCACCGAGACCCGCGCCGCGGTGGGGGATGGCATCGGGCCGTCAAGAAAGTGTCTGCCGCCCAAGGGCAGCGGACGCCAGGCTGGGAAAAACGCAGTGTATTGCATCATAGAGACGCGGGCCGGCTCTGAGAGGAGGGCTGCACCTGGAGAGGCAGGGTCAGCCAGTTCTCCGTGAGCACTATCCTCTTTCCCAGGAGTCTTCCCCTGGGTTCTTCAGTAAATACTAGTAACTATACGTCACCTCCCCAAATGTCTGTGTTTGGCCAGTCTCCGTATCCAGAGAAGTAAAAACTCATGTCTAGTGTCTAGCAGGCATCAAACCACTTTCTCAAGCTCAAGGGCGGGGGATAAAGATGCCAGAATTTCTGGGAGGCTCTGCCTTAGGGGCTGGTCAGGTCCCTTTCACTCAGGTTTGAGCCCTGACATCTCCCAGTAGCCCCAAGTGGCCTCAGTGGCTGTGATACCCTGGGCCCCTAGGATGGGCAGGCCGAAGTTCCTCCTGGACCAACCCTGACCTTCGCTGGCCTCATGGGTGAGCAGATGCTGGCCTCATGGTGAAGGTGCCTGTTTTAGCCAGAACCGGGGCTACTGCGTGACTGGCCACAGAGTCCAGTGGAACATTTGACATTGATCACTCTCTTTAAAACTTCCTGGGACCATGGTGCTACACTCTCCTGATTGTTCTCATACTATCTGCTGTTGGCCCTAAACTACACCCTCTTCTTTCTTCACTACTCTCCCTGTGCCTTTATCCAGGCTTCGGCCACGGCTAAGCTGCTAAGATCCAGTCCTCTAGTCCAGTTCTCCTTCCTGAATTCCAGACCTACAAAAACACCACCATGGGGGCGGGGGGAGAGGGCCAGGTCGTCACTCTCCTCCCAATGGTGCTCTCTTCCCAAGTTCCCCAGACAAGATGCTCCACACTCTGCCTTCTGTGATCTAGCTTACCTCAATCTCTACTCAATGCTCTACCACCCACCCCGTGTAACGTTACGTACTTTCTATCCCCCACCGCACCTCTGGGCCCTGCCTTCTGCCTCAGGTCACTTCCTCCAGCCAGTCTCCTGACTCTCTGCTGTGCCAGTCTCCTGACTCTCTGCTGTGCCAGGCATCATGTCTGGGTCCACAGCCCTTTCCGCTAAGTCTGAACCAATCACTGTGCTCCAATGCCTGTTCTTTCCCTTAAGTCCCCTCACTTTACCGAAGACTCCTCTGCGCTGGGACCAGGGCAGCAAACACAGAACGCAGGATAGCCTTCCCTGCTCATCTCCCCGTGAAAGGCAAGTCCCTTCTCCCTTACCTACTACCCCACTCCCTGCTTTCCAGATGGGGAGGGGGAAGGAGAGATAGCGAGCCTGCCCTGGGAGTCTAGGTCAGAGGGGTGCAGAGAAAGTGGAGAGAAAGCTTCCTGGCCGGGGCAGTAGGCTCCCCGCAGGCTGGGGCAGACGCAGGCTACAGGTTAGAGCAAGTGTGGATCTCAAGTGGCTGTTCAGGGGGCCATGGCCAGGCCTGGGCCCAGGAGATGGCGCTGAGGCAAGCCTGGCATTGAGGATTCAGCAAGAGCAGCCCCGCCTGGCCAGACAGTGTGGAGCCCAGGCCAGGCCCAGGCAGGCCCAGTGCTGGGGGAGGAGAGGTTTGGTTAGGTGCAGAGCCTGCCCCTGGCCGCTCTGGTTTCCCTCATTGCCTTCCTGTGCACCTTGGGCAAGTGACTGCCCTTCTCTGAGCCTCTCCACACCATGAGGGCTTATGGGCTACCTCCTGGGGTAGGATCTCCACCCATGCCTCCTCAGGGTCTCGGAAGCTCCAGTCCAGAGGTGGGCTGACGGCCCCAGGCGAACCAAGGGAGGTGCCACCAGCTTTTGGAACTAGATCTTCGGAGCTGTCCCTTGTGGCAGTCTGGCGAGAATGCAGCTGTGGGGTGGTCGGAGAGGCCTCCCTGGGGCCGCACAGCTGGACCGGAGCCAGCCAGTGCCAGAATCACCAGACAGCCACCCGGCAGTCAGTATGTCATGCTGGTGGCAAAAGCCAGGCACTGTCAAGACCTGCTTGGCTCTGCCGCCATCTCAGCATGTTTCTCCCCCTTTCTCCCAAGGATGTGGATTTTAACAATCCATAAGCCCTCAGGGTCCTACCCACAAGCACTGTTTGGGGATTTGAGGGCATCTGAGTGAGGAGTGCAAGGGTAGCCTGGGCCCGGCTGAGCTTTTGAGGGGACACACAGACCCTGGCTCTGGGAGAGGACAAGCTCCTTCAGCTTGCTCCAGGCTTGAAAGAGAAGACAGAAAACACCTGGGAAATCTTATTCCCTTTATTCTCTTCAACTAATCAACATGACCACCGGTGACACAACACTGTTATTGACACACAACACTCAAAAGTGGGGCCTCTCTCCACAGGGACAAGTCACGTTGAGCGGGGCTTCCATAATGGGGGCAAAGGAGTCTGGGGGCTGCTCACCTCGGGAGCAGGTGTCATGGAATCCCACCTCTTGGCTGTGATGGTTTCAAGGTTCCCCACCATTCAGGATTCATGCCCACTCATCAAGTTCCCATGTGACCTCCATAGCCACAGAAGTTTCAAGTTGCACCCTAAGCTCAGATCAGTGTCTGCTCTCCCCTCTGCTTTCGCCAATGACCCTGTGACTGGTCTGGTGGGCTCCTCCACCAGGGCACTTCTGAAGTCAGGCCTGTGTGGGGCTGGACAAGAGGGTTTGGCTACACTGTGCCTTCTGCACTAAGTTCTGGTGGGCGTGTGCCATGACCGTCCCCTGGGCCTTTGCCTAATCTGGTCAGAGGGACTCTGGACACTGCCACTTCCCCAAGCCAGCTCCCTCCCTGGTTCCTCCAAAATGGAGGTCGCTCTGGGAGGGAAGCACCTGGGTAAAGTAGTTTGGGGAGGTGGGCAAGAGAGGACAGGTCATGCCCCAAAGGTCTCTGATTCTGCCCCTTTGCTGCTACGAAACCCCAGACCCCAACCGATCATGTCCACATCATCCATTCAGTACCAGAGCCAAGACCGCTGGCCCTCACTCATCCCTACACATGCGAGCATCCTACTACACGGGCTACACCCTAGTCCTCAGTAGGCCGACGGCTGGCCTTTGACCACACTGGCCACCTCCCCCCTCCCTGCCCCGGACTGGCCCCCGAGCCCCAAAGGCTGCTCTCCAGGACTCTTCTGAAGACAAGATTCCTCAGACCTGTTTCCGAGGGGAGCTGTTTCTAGCTTTAAAGGGGTTTGTCTCTACAACTGGTTTCTTTCTACTACCATCTTAGAAAAAATCTGCTTTGACTTGGAGGACTGTCTCCTCTTCCTCAGTCTCATAGGGACACCCCTCTGCTGATGCTTCTGTCAGTAGAGATTCGGCAGGCAGGCTCCTTCTCCCCTCTCAGTAGTGCTGTCTGACCTGGCACTTGGGTGGGGTGGGGTGTTATGCAGACGGTCACGAGGGTCTCCCCACAATTATCCGAGGCCTGCCTTTTCCTTCTCCCCAGCAGGCCTGGGCTTTTCCTCTTACAGTGTTCTAGATTTTGATCCTTTGAATTTACGGTCATCCCTTTGGGGGCAGGAGAGATGAAGGGTGACGAGCTTTCACCTTTCGAGCTTTTAGGTCATGAAATTAAGAGGTCTCTTCCGCAGCTTGGAGGAATCTGGGTCGCCCTCTCCAGGCATGTGACTCCTGAGGGGTCCCCTCACCTGGCATCTCAGTTCTCTGACTCCAGGCCCACGTGGGGTCTGTGGGCACTTCCTTTGGACCCAGCACTGGACAGAGTCCTCTCCTCCTTTAAGGGTCTCCCGGGCTAGGGGGTGGGGGTTCTTGTTACAGATGTGTCGAGAATTTCCACTCAGCCATTTCCTAGGGCAGCAGTCTCTCTCCCCCCTGCCACACACACCCAGTCATGTTAGCGGGTTTGGCTGGGCTAATGAANNNNGAGTGTTACCGTGTGGTGTGTGAGGACAGGAGATGGACCTGGCAGGGGAGTGGGTTTCTCATCCTTCCATTTCCCTCTGAAAGTTTCTGGCTAAGGAGGAGAGGAGCCAAGTGCGTGGGATCTGTCCCCTCCCAAGGCCACGATCGGGCTGGTTCGTCACACCTCAGAGCGCTCCAAGTACCAGGGTGAGGAAGGTGGTCAGGCCTCCAGATGCTCTTCAGGGACCCACGGCCCAGTCTGTGGGGTGTCGGGACACCCAGCACTACGTGCCGGCTGGCTCATCCCGCCAGCAGCCTGGCTAACAGCTCAGATGAAAGAGTGAGGTCTAAAAGCAGGTTGCTGGCTAATCAGAGCGCTCTATCCTGTCGACTTGCTGTCCCTCGTTGCCACAGAGAACCCACGTGTGGCTCTCGTTGACTTGGAGAAGAGAAGTCTAGGGAGGATTTAACCACACACAGGCCTCGAGTCTCTGAAGGGCTTTATTCTTTGGAGGTCGACTAGCAGCGGGTCCCCCTCTCCACTGAGGACAGAATTCGAGGAAGTGAGCTGCCACGGCAGCGAGACTGGTGGCAGTTAGATAGCAGGAGACACCTCCTGACAGTGAGACCTGAGAATGGGCAGGAGGGACCCTCCACCCCTGGAGGCCTCTCAGAGTAGAAGTCCCCCATCCTGCCTGGCTGGGGGGAGCCCTGGCGGCCTGAGCTGGGATCTGCTTGCACTTGAAGCTTAACAAGCTCCCGGAAACGGGGAGGACTGGGCAGCCCCGAGTTTGCTGGGTTCCATCCGGACACGGCTTCACCTTGCTTTGCTTTCCTCAAAGCACTCTAACAGAAATCCCTCCCTTCCCCCTAATTTTTTTGTGGTGGCTTCCCAGTACTCTTTAAAGTTTCTATGCACCCCAAACTTCAGCCTTTAAGAAGGCTGGACATCACTTTTTTTTTTTTCTTCCCCATTTTTGGGTTCTTCCTCATAAGGAATTCCGTGGGCCTCTTCCTCTAACACGCAATTACCTAAGATCGGCCTCATCCCCCCAGGAACCCCCAGGGCAGTGAGCTGAACTTTCTCTTCCTAGTTCCCTGGGCCGTTTCTTCTCTGTGGGCCTGGGGGCTCCTCATCACTTATTTTTCGCCTCTCCCCACACTAGCCCCCAGCTGAGCGTTTTCCTCAGCGTCACTGTCCAGGACTTCTGAGAGGGAGGCTCTCTCGAACTGCAGGGGGAGAGAACACTGCGGAACAAGTTCATGGGAGGCTCGTCTGCACCTTCTGAGGTCAATGCCATTGGATTCCCTGCGCTTCCCCGACCCTATAGTTTCACAAGGATTTTGATACAGTTTTATAGGGTTGTCTAGAGACGTATTGGGACCTCTTCCTACAATTAATAGGGCTTTTATCCACTATGGTTTATAGGGTTTTTCTGCTACAGACTTAAAGGGCTTTTTTTTTTTTCCTACATATTTATAGGGTTTCTAACCCAACAGTTTTTCTCTACTGCCTTATTAAGGGGCTCCCACCAACAATTTTATAGGGTTTCTCATCACTGTTGTAAAAGCACTATTTTTACCCAGGGTTCTTAATCCTCTGCTTCTCTACAACCTGATAGGGTTTTCCTCCTTTCCCCACGTGATTTCTGGGAGGATCCAGTATTCCTCTCAGGACAGAGGCCCCTGGTCTCCAGACCCATTTCACAAGGTGACCCCTGGGTGGCAGCTCCGGTGGAGGAGGAGAGCTGCGACTTCCGTGAAGCCGTCTCCACACTCAGGGCACAAATAGGGCTTTTCCTCCAAGAGGGTCTTGGGGTTTTCCCCGTCCCCCTGGCTGCTGCTCCCCGTGGGCATGGGGGCCTCTCCCTCACCTTCCTGGCTTGTGGACAGGGTGGCTGGTTCTGGAGGGGGGTCCTCAGGTGTGGGGGACTTTTCCTGGGTGTGGGTCTCCTGGTGCCGGGCGAGGGCCAGGCGATCAAGAAAGGAGGCCCCGCAATCTGAGCAGCTGTAGGGCCTGGCCCCCAGGGGGCTCCTGAGGTGCTCCAGGAGGACAGAAGAGCTCTTCCCCAGCTCCGGACTCTTCTGGGGTTTCCCACCTGCATGGACTTTCTGGTGCAGCAGCAGCTCAGAGCTGAGGCCAAAGCTTTTTTTGCATTCAGGGCATTTAAAGGGCTTGCCACTTAGGAAGGGACTGGGCCCGGCCCCTTCCCCTAGACCAATCCTATAATCAGGGAAGAGAAAGGGCTTTTCGTTGCCATGGCTGAGCTGATGTTGGAGGAGCACGGTGCGATCCAGAAAACTTTCTCCACAGTGGGAACAGATGTAGGACTTGGAAGAGAGCAGGCCCAGCCTTTGGCTGAAGCTCTCCTGCCCCTCGGGCACTTTAAAGGGCTGTCCCGGGGGTTCGGCTCTGCCCTCGGCAGCACCTGGGTAGGAATTGCCTCCGAAAGGGAGCCGGGGGGGTCGGAACTGGGGCGCCTTGGGGGCTGGGTGTGCGATGAGGCCATCTGCGTTTTTGTAGGGGTTCTCCCCGATGTGGATCCGCTGATGCTGCATAAAGATGCCCTCGTCGTTGAAGCCCTTGCCACAGACAAGACACTTGTGTGGTTTGGCTCCCGGCGGGGGCGTCAGCAGGGCAGGGTCGCCCAGCCCCAGCAGGGTGTCGCCCTGAGCTCTGCGGGCCGGCGTCTTGCCCCTTTCGTGGACCACCCGGTGCTGCTCCAGCTCGTGCGCCTCCAGGAAGGCCTTCCCGCAGTCGGAGCACACGAACAGGTTCTCATCCATGTGCGTGCGCACGTGCGTGATGAGGTTGGAGCTCTGGCTGAAGCTCTTGCCGCACTCGGGGCACTTGTAGGGCTTCTCGCCCGTGTGCGTGCGCCGGTGCTGGATGAGGTGGGAGCTGCGGATGAAGCTCTTGCCGCAGTCGGAGCACTTGTAGGGCTTCTCGCCCGTGTGGATGCGCTGGTGGCGGATGAGGGTGGAGCTCATGATGAAGCTCTTGCCGCAGTCGGCGCAGATGTAGGGCCGCTCGCCGCGGTGGATGCGCTGGTGGTTGATGAGGTTGGAGCTGACGCTGAAGCTCTTGCCGCACTCGGGGCACTTGTAGGGCCGCTCGCCCGTGTGCGTGCGCTGGTGCCGCAGCAGCGTGGCGCTCAGCGTGAAGGTCTTGCCGCACACCGGGCACTTGAACGGGTCCTCGCGCAGGTGAGTCCGCTGGTGCTTGATGAGCGTGGAGCTGTGGCCGAAGCTCTTGCCGCACTCCAGGCACTCGTAGGGCTTCTCGCCGGTGTGCGTGCGCTGGTGCTGGGTCAGCTCGGAGCTCTGGATGAAGCTCTTGCCGCACTCGGTGCAGCGGTACGGCTTCTCGCCGGCGTGGATCTTCTGGTGCTTGAGGAGGTTGTGGTTCTGGCCGAAGCGCTTGCCGCACTCGGGGCACTTGTAGGGCTTCTCGCCCGTGTGCGTGGCCTGGTGCTGGATGAGGTCCGAGCTGCGGTAGAAGGCCCGCCGGCACTCGCCGCACTTGTACGGCTTCTCGCCCGTGTGCGAGCGCTGGTGCTTGATGAGGTTGGTGCTCTGGGTGAAGGCCTTCTCGCACTCCGTGCACTTGTACGGCTTCTCGCCCGTGTGCGTGCGCTGGTGCTGCACCAGGTTGGAGCTCCAGCTGAAGCACTTGCCGCAGTCGGGGCACTTGTAGGGCTTCTCGCCCGTGTGCGTGCGCTGGTGCTGCACCAGGTGCGAGCTCTGCGTGAAGCTCTTGCCGCACTCCGAGCAGGTGTTGGGCCGCTCGCCCGTGTGGATGCGCTGGTGCCGCAGCAGCTTGGACCACTGGCTGAAGCTCTTGCCGCACTCGTTGCAGATGTAGGGCTTCTCCGCCCCCGAAGGGCGGCCCTGCACCAGCTCCCGCAGGCTGGGCTCGCTGGCCGGGACCACCGGGGGGCTGTTCCACGTGGTCAGGGTCCCCCACTGCCAGCTGGCCTCACAGGCCTTGGTCCAGTCGGACGGGGAAGGGACTACCTCGGGGGCGGGGGGATCCAGAGGGGCCTGGTGGTCCAAGGGGCTGGGGTGACCCAGAGGGGTTGGGGAGTCCTGAGGGATGGAGGGATCCTGGGAGGGTCTCTCCAGGGGCATCTCTGCTGGGTCCTTGAATTCTGGACTCTGAGCTGGATCTCCCAAGATGATCTCCTCCCCAGAACTTTCCTGCTGAGGGCTCTCCTCTTCGTTCCCACTCTCGGCACCTACAGAGAGAAAGGGAGTCTCCAGCCCCCATCTCCTTTCAGAACACGGGGTCGGGTCTCTCTTCCCTCCCCTGGGTGTCCCCCAGAGTCTGGGCCCCTCCCTGAAGTGGGGCCACTGTCTTGTCAGGACTGCAGTCCCTTCTTGTGCCCCTCACCTCTACGAGCATCGTTGGGGCTCTGTTCAGGACCCTGCAGATCTGGGCCCCACAGCGCGGCCTCAGGCTCCATCCCAGAGCTCAGGTCTGCCCAGCGTTCCAGGGACCCTGGGAGAGGCGGGGGGGGGGGGGGGGGGGGGGG
>NW_024424452.1:16488829-16572819 GCF_017311325.1 Ursus maritimus | reverse complement strand
TCGCCCGTGTGCGTGCGCTGGTGCCGCAGCAGCGTGGCGCTCAGCGTGAAGGTCTTGCCGCACACCGGGCACTTGAACGGGTCCTCGCGCAGGTGAGTCCGCTGGTGCTTGATGAGCGTGGAGCTGTGGCCGAAGCTCTTGCCGCACTCCAGGCACTCGTAGGGCTTCTCGCCGGTGTGCGTGCGCTGGTGCTGGGTCAGCTCGGAGCTCTGGATGAAGCTCTTGCCGCACTCGGTGCAGCGGTACGGCTTCTCGCCGGCGTGGATCTTCTGGTGCTTGAGGAGGTTGTGGTTCTGGCCGAAGCGCTTGCCGCACTCGGGGCACTTGTAGGGCTTCTCGCCCGTGTGCGTGGCCTGGTGCTGGATGAGGTCCGAGCTGCGGTAGAAGGCCCGCCGGCACTCGCCGCACTTGTACGGCTTCTCGCCCGTGTGCGAGCGCTGGTGCTTGATGAGGTTGGTGCTCTGGGTGAAGGCCTTCTCGCACTCCGTGCACTTGTACGGCTTCTCGCCCGTGTGCGTGCGCTGGTGCTGCACCAGGTTGGAGCTCCAGCTGAAGCACTTGCCGCAGTCGGGGCACTTGTAGGGCTTCTCGCCCGTGTGCGTGCGCTGGTGCTGCACCAGGTGCGAGCTCTGCGTGAAGCTCTTGCCGCACTCCGAGCAGGTGTTGGGCCGCTCGCCCGTGTGGATGCGCTGGTGCCGCAGCAGCTTGGACCACTGGCTGAAGCTCTTGCCGCACTCGTTGCAGATGTAGGGCTTCTCCGCCCCCGAAGGGCGGCCCTGCACCAGCTCCCGCAGGCTGGGCTCGCTGGCCGGGACCACCGGGGGGCTGTTCCACGTGGTCAGGGTCCCCCACTGCCAGCTGGCCTCACAGGCCTTGGTCCAGTCGGACGGGGAAGGGACTACCTCGGGGGCGGGGGGATCCAGAGGGGCCTGGTGGTCCAAGGGGCTGGGGTGACCCAGAGGGGTTGGGGAGTCCTGAGGGATGGAGGGATCCTGGGAGGGTCTCTCCAGGGGCATCTCTGCTGGGTCCTTGAATTCTGGACTCTGAGCTGGATCTCCCAAGATGATCTCCTCCCCAGAACTTTCCTGCTGAGGGCTCTCCTCTTCGTTCCCACTCTCGGCACCTACAGAGAGAAAGGGAGTCTCCAGCCCCCATCTCCTTTCAGAACACGGGGTCGGGTCTCTCTTCCCTCCCCTGGGTGTCCCCCAGAGTCTGGGCCCCTCCCTGAAGTGGGGCCACTGTCTTGTCAGGACTGCAGTCCCTTCTTGTGCCCCTCACCTCTACGAGCATCGTTGGGGCTCTGTTCAGGACCCTGCAGATCTGGGCCCCACAGCGCGGCCTCAGGCTCCATCCCAGAGCTTCAGGTGGTCTCGGCCTCCAGCGTTCCAGGGACCCTGAGAGGCGGGGGTGTGAGAGAAAGCAGAGAGTGGACACACAATCGGAGCTGATCTGCGTGTTTCTTTACTCCCCAAGCCCCACTCCTTCACCTGCCGGCCCCAGGCGAACTTCAGTTTCCCACCTCCCCATTTTTCTGGGCAGCAGTTCTCACCGTGGCCCCCCGACCCCTGCAGGCTTGGTTCCTGCTCCAGACCTTAAGATCACAACTAAGCCAGCAGGTGAATTTAAGAGTGTAATTAAAAGCTCATCAGTCATAACCCTTTGAACCCAGACTGGGGGCTACAGAAGTATCTGACACCCACGGGGAAGGAGGCTCTCACCCCACCCCTCTGATGCCCAGAGGCTGGGAAACCTGTTATTTTGCTAATCAGAGGAAGCTCATTAAGACTCTAATTTTCCTCCTTAATGGGGCTGCTAATTGGGACCAATAAACTTTCCTTATGAGCCCAGAGAACTGACAGCCCGGAACACTTGAAGAGTTTAAAAAAAAAAAAAGAAGAAGAAGAAGAAAGAAAGGAAAGGAAGGAAAGGAAGGAAGGAAGAAAAGAAAGAAAGAAAGAAAGAAAGAAAGAAAGAAAGAAAGAAAGAAAGAAAGAAAGAAAGAAAAGAAAAGAAAAGAAAAGAAAAGAAAGAAAAGCAAGCACGAAAGCAATCAGATTTCCCTGAGGGGATGGGGGCCCTCCAAAAGGACTGGGGCACTTTCCCGTTATCCAAGCACAGAAAGAATTTCAAGCCAGAGGTGGGGGGGGGGCAGTTTGAAGCCATGGGGAGGCTTCTGCAGAGGCGACCTTGAGCGGAAATGAAAAGGAAAAGGGACAAGGGGGAAATGTGTGGATGCCGCCCAGCCGCTGACTCGGTGCTGCGCCGCCTCCTTATCTCTCCCCATCCTCCCCCAGGCCTGCGAGGCGACCCAGGAGTCAGGCTGTCCATTTTACAGATCAGGAAATCAACACTCAAGGAGATTGCTCCAAGGTCACAGGCTGGGAAGTAGCAGAGCCAAGACCAGAAATGCAAGGTTCTGGGTCTGGCTCGCCCCAGCCTCTGCGAGGGAGATGACCTTGGGAGTCACGTGAAACTCGTAAATGTGGCCTGCTGGCAGGAGACGGGTGATGAGGAAAGCTCAGACAGAACCTGCCAGCCATGAGACGGCAACGTTCCCAGGACCACCCGCTCTCCTTGGCTTGTCGGATCCAGTGATTAGGCCTGACAGTCTGCGCGGATGACCTCAAACCAGTACTCCCCGCTGAAGCCCCCCATTCACACTCCCCTCCTGGCACCCCTTCTTCTATTCGGTTCTGTTTTGCTATTGCTGTATCCCGTGCCTAGGACGGTGCCTGACACATAAGAGGTGCCTTATACATTTTGTTGAATGAATGGGGGTGAATGAGTGAGATGCCCCTCGTTCCTGGAAAACCTGCCTGGCCCAATGCCTTTAAAGGTCAGTTTGCAAGGGGTTGGCACCAAAGGAACAGGAGTTCAGAGTGGCCTCCTGGTAAAACCTAGCTAGCCAGCTATCACTCCAAAAAGGGTGAGAGAATTCCAGCTTGAGGGAATAAGGCCTCAGGAGCTATATTCTAGGTTCCCACCGAGTTTAGAGCCTTAACAGAGCCCCTGGGGGGGGGGGGGGTCCGGGCTTCCAGTGGCTGCGTGGGAGGGGCACTGCGTGTATGGGGGCAGTGGTGCCGGAAGACATGGCAAAGACTCACGAGGAGGCGGCTGGGAGGCAAAGTGAAGCAGGAGCGAGCTGAACCCTGCCAAATAGCGGTAGGAGAGACAGGACTTGGATTTTGGGAAGTAAATTAATTTCTTCATCTCCGCAGCTCCTTAGGCCATGAAATGCCCCCTCCCCCATCTCTAAGTGTCTTTGGAGCCGTGGGGGCAGGGGCCTCCGCCAAGCTGGGGGCCGCCTATTCTTAAGAGGCCTGCTGGGCTTGCCTAAGACAGGTAAGAGCTTCTGTACCTTGATCGTCCCGAGAAATTCAAGCTCAGCGGTCCCAAGCAGGAGGGAAAGGGTTAAAGCCAAGGCCGCCATGGAGTAGGAAAGTGGGAACACCGAGGGAGGCAAGAAGTGCTGGGAGCCCACCCAGGCCCAGGCCCCGGGGCACCGGCCTTGGACCCCGGGCCGGCCCCCCACTGCGGAGGGACGGAGGGACGGAGGGAGGGAAGGACAGGAGGAGGAGGCTGCCTCGCAGAGAGGTGTGGAGAGCGGCCCAGGGTGACCCTGACATGGAGGCAGCTGCGGGAATGCAGCCGCCCCGGCCCCGGCCCCGGCGCCCACCGCACCCCCCACGCCCGCACCAGCGCAGACCCTGGACTTCTGCTCGGGCCGGTCCCCGCGACCCTCTTCCGGCGCCCGGGCCGGTGCCCCGCATCCCGGCCTCCCCCGCCCGCGGGGCCCTCAGGATTCCGGCGCTCCGCGGCGCCCCGGCCCCGCCGGCGGCCCAATTCCCTCTTCCCAGAATGCTCACGCCCTCCCTCCCCTCCCCCACAGCCAGACCCTCGCGCTCTTCCCAGAATCCTCGGCCCCTCGCGGCCCCTGCCCGGCCCCCACCCCACCGGCGCCCGGGGCGGGGAGGGGGCGCAGGCCCGCGCGCCCCCGCCTCCCGCGCCCCATTGTTCCCGGCGGCCGTCCCGGGCCCTCCGGGCCACCCCCCAGGAACCCAGGCGTCCCCAACTCACGGCTCTGGGGTCTGGGGAAGGCCGGAAGGCAGAATCCAGCCCCAGGGGACTTAACCCCTTGAATGCCCTGCCTCAGGGGGGCGGGCTGGACGTCGAGGACTCTGGGGTCCTTCTCAAGGGGTGATCCCAGGCTGAGGACCCGGGGACCAGTTCAGGGTGACTGGGACGGAGCAGGAAGTGACCCCAGCTTCCCGGGCCCCTCTAGCCTGGAGTCAGAGCATCAGCTCTATGGGATTTAACCCTTTGCCTCCCGCAGCCTGGGAAAAAAAGAGGACGGGGAGCGGGGAGGTGGCTGAGACGCCCCTTTCTCGGTCTGCGGCGGGAGCGGGTCCTCGGGGGAAGCCCAGATGCCAGTGAGGGGTCTCTGGATGGCTGACCACTCTCCATCTCAAAGGGGCTCGGCCAGCCGCTCTCCAAAAGCCGGATCTCGGATTTGGTGGCTGCTTGTCCCCCGGGGCCTGCCTTTGTTGGGACTCAGACTCAGGGATGGGGCTCAGATGCCTGGGCTGTGGGGTGGGAGCGGGGACCGGCTGGGCAGATGCGGAGAGAGAACATCCTACTGACTAAAACTGGCTTAAATGAAATAATAAGCCACGGCAACGAGAGTTTGGGCCGAGGGGCTACGCGCAGCCGGGAGGGATTTGTAGCATGCTTCTCCCCCCAGTAGCTCCCCTCAGAGCGGCCATGGTGGCAGGAGGGAAGTCAGTGTGTGTGTGTGGGGGGGGGGGTGTCCCTGACCACGGAGGGCCTCTCCCAGCAGCTCAGAGGTACCTGGCTCATAGCAGCAGACACCTTTAAAATCCTGAGAACACTGGTGGCCTCCCAAGGCCCAGATTACCTGGGCTCCCAATCCTACAGCCTTTATCTCATTCCTCCTCACCACAATCCGTGATTATCCCCGTTTTACAGGAGAGGAAACTGAGCTGTGAGAAGTGAGGTAATGTGCTTAAAGCCAGGTCATTTTTTCCATTGCACACATTTGTCTGTGGAAGCCTGGCCACTGCGGGGAGCACAGTGGTGGAGAGGCCCCAGAGCTGAACAAGAATCGGGCTTTCTACCCTCGACAACTCCAGAAGTTTGATAGCATATAAATTAGAAACACAGGAGTCACAAGAGAAGGTACAGGGTTATCTGTCTGGGGATGTGAAGGAGGGGGAAGGAACAAACTGTATGTCAGAAATTGTTAAAGAGGCTGCAGCCCCTCTGGGCCTACATTTGGGGTGCAGAGAGTGTGGCCCCACTAGACCCTGCCCCTGCTCACATCTCAGTACTGCCTCCTTCACCCACCTTCCCCGCCAGGCACATCCCCGTCTTATCTCTGGCTCCCATCACCTTTGACACCTCACTCCTACCCCAGGGCCTTTGCACCTCCTGGTCTTCCTGCGTCCCTGCAACACACATCAACCCCTGACAGAACATTTGCGTGTTTGCCATCTGTCTGTACCCGTGTCTTCTTTGCGTGCACACACACACCTTAATGTCCGTGCTGCTGGGGGAGGGGCTTGGCCTCTTGGACTCACTGCTGTCCCCCCAGCTCCTGGAACAGACTGACATGTGGTAGGTGCTCAGTTCACGCAGTGCGGAGGATGAACTCCTCCTCCTGCCGCCTCCATCCGTTTCTGGATCAACCCCCAAGCTGGACAGATGTGGCAAAGTGGGACCAAGCTGGGCTCTGGCTACATAAGCACATTCATGGTTCAGACACCCTCACTGTCCACCCCTCACTCTGAGGAACAGGTGAGGAAGAGGCAGACTTGGGATCTGAGTGCTGGGCAGGCCGATCCGGCCCTCACTACTGTCTCCTCTCTGTACCTGAGCAAAAGCCTAACCTGGCCTGGGGGCAGTAAGTGTGGGGGAGGGGGTTGATTCAGGGGGTGCGGGGCAGAAACTGCACCCTGGAGGCTCACAGAAGAGTTTAATTTGGCCTACACCCTTTTTGGTGGTGCTGGTGGTGGTGTCTGTGTGGGTGCGTGGGTGTGTGTGTAACTGAATCAATCGCCCCCTTTAAAAATCAGTACATTTCACATACAAATCCAAATTTCCCACTTCTTTGGAAAATCCAAAGATGTGGCAACAAGACCCAAATTTTCACGTGGCAACCACTGGCTGGGCAGTAGCTTTCTTGCTTACAAGGCCGCTGGCTTTCCAGGGTGCCGGTCCCCGTCACTCTGTTGTCTCCCCAGCCCTGAGGCTAGGAGGTGGTTTCGGTATATCTGTGATCATCCACTGTTGGTACTGATTCTGTACCCCTCGGTGTGTCCCCCAGGTTCAGGGTAACAAGTATGAGGGTGATGTCTTCTGAGCAGTTTCATTTATTGAGTATTTACTAAGTGCCGGGCGCTATTCCACGGGCTCCACAGACCTTCACAACAAGTAAGGTGACGAGTAAGTCACCTGTACACAGCTAACTAGTGACAAAGCTGGCTTGAAATCCAGACACGCTGCCCTGAGAGCCACATGGCTTCTAACCGCAACTCTCAGAATGGCCCGCGTGTGTCCGGGGGCGGAGGGTGAGCTGCTCAGCCCCGCCCCCTCTCCTTCATGGTGTTCCAGGAGCTGGAGAGAGGAGTGGGCAAGGGCAGCGTGCCCCTGCTCAGGCCAGGCCATTCTCCAGCAACAGTTTGCCTGTCCTGCTCCTGGGGAAGCTAAGACCGCTCTGATTGTAGGCGACAGCATGCTGTCCTGTTGCTCACAGTCAGCTGGCACAGTGGCCAGAAAGGAGACGCTCCTGGAAAGATGAGGCCTGTCCCCCCTTGGCCTTTCACGGACAGCCCATCTCGGCCGCCGCGCAGCAGCCTCCCATGGGGCCCCTGCACACAGGCCCTTGCATCCGGAGACCCGGGCTGTGTGAGAGCAGGAGGTGGACCCTGGTCCGGACCCTGCTCTGTCCTCACTGCTCCGTGTGGTCTTGGGCAACTCATTTTGCCTCTTGGAGATTTGGCTTCTTCTTTGGAAAGGGGACGAGCCTTGGTTCCCCAAGGGACGGGAGGGGTAAATGAGATGATACGAGAATTCAGAGCGGACGGGCTCTAGCCAGGGCTGCCTCATTCTTTCTCATCAGAGCGCACCGCCTTCAGCCCGGTGGGCGGTGGGTGGGAGAGCCAGGAAGCTGGAAACCATGTCCCAAAAGGGACGGGAAGTGTGTAACTTGGGAGGACCTGGGGCTGTGACCTGAGACTCCCAACCCTCCGCTCTGGATGGACCTTCTTCCCTGGAGATGGTCATGCCCACGGGGTGTATGAGGGGCTGCTTTTTAGGGATGTGGTCCTCAAATGTGGAACAAGAGCAGGGGCCCAGGGCTGGGAGACCCCTTCTGCCTCTGAGAGTCCGGGATCAGTCACTCCTCTGCTCAAGAACCCACAATGGCTCCCTAAGACTTCTCACATCGAGTCCTGTCCTCCTGGTGCCTCCTAGCCACCGTGTCCCTAAGGCTCAGAGCCATGTCCTTCCCTTACATTCTCTTCCTCAAACATTTCCTGCTCCGTGTGGTTAGTTCCAAAAAGCCTTCCGTGTCGGCGGCTTAGCCTTGCCCCTGTCCTTGAGGCCTTGTTCTTTCTGTGCATTTGCCTAACAGACCTGTCCATGTCACGGTCATCCAGGTTCACCAACTCCATTTCTCTCCGTGATACTTAGTCATCCTGCTCCCCAAGGCCTGAAGGGCCCTCCTCTGCACCCCGTTTGTCAGTAGGTCCTCAGTTCTATGACACCCCTGCCCAGTCTGCCCAGCCCTTCTGTCGCCCTGCCCCGGGCCACCATCACCCCCGGTTCTATCCCTGAATGACCGCAGTGACTTTCTGACGGGTTCTCTGGCCTCTAGCCCCCTTGGTTTCTTCCCACCTGTCTGGTCCCGCATGTTTCTTCCAAAAAGCTCTAGTGTGTTCACCCTTAGAACACCTCCTCCTTCCTCATCATCAACAGAGAAGTGTGTTTGGGGCTTTTTTTTTAATTTTTGAAAATTAAGAACTTTTCTCTGTTTATATTTTGACAATAACTTTGACTAAGGTATAGAAAGCCACGGGGCGCCTGGGTGGCTCAGTCAGTTAAGCATCTGCCTTCAATTCAGGTCATGATTCCAGGGTCCTGGGACTGAGCCCCACATTGCATGGGGGCTCCCAGCTCAGCGAGGAGCCTGCTTCTCCCTCTTCCTCTGCCTGCTGCTCCCTCTGCTTGTGCTCTATCTCTCGCTCTCTCTCTCTGTCAAATAAATAAAGAAAAAAAAGAAAAAGCTCATATATAATTGGGTAAATAAAGTAAATTTATATATTAAGTAAATGCAGATATGTATAATTTAAATAAAAATAAAAGTAAATACAGGGCTCCTGGCTGGCTCAGTTGGTAGAGCATGGGACACTTGATCTCAGGGTCATGAGTTTAAGCTCCACATTCGGCAGGGAGTCTACTTAAAAAAATTTTTTTAATAAAACATAAAAGTCAATAAAATAGATGCATAATGTTTTGTTACCAAGCATTTGCATGAAGGTGTGGACTGAACTAGCTGTGGTCATCATGTTTCTGGGCCTCAGTCACCCCATCTGCAAAACCACACGTCAGATCGAATGTTCTCAACAATAAGGGTCTGACCATATGGAACACTTTTCTGTAGATGTGACTCTTTGGGGAGGATACATAAGTGTCTGGAAAGGACAGTGGCCTCTGGGGAGGAGGGCTGAGGATCTGAGGTAAGAGGAAGGCTTAACTTTGGAATCTTTGGTTCTGTGTGATGATTTCCAGTTGGTGAAAGTCACTTTTTAAATGGTAAATATTTAGAGTGTAAGGTTGGAGTGGAGATCGTGGGTTAAAACAACACGTTGATTTCCTTTTCAGGTTTGTCCTGGTCCAAGTCACATTAAATCACGTTCAACGGATTTCCTACCCATATGTGACACGTGGACTAACCTTCGAGAGAGGTCCCCATTCCCCCTGGAACAGATGCTGTACTGCGGCCTGAGCACGGGACAGGAGATTGAAGACAGATGGAAGAGAGGATTATATTGTCACACACAGTTACGAGACTTAAAAAAAAAAAAAAATCAGTAAGCTCCCAGACACCTGAAGCCTGGTCCCACCGTTGCCACCCCCCAGGGCCCCTAGACTTGTGGCTGGAGAAGTGAAAACACCAGAGCACACGGCCTGTATGAAAGCAGCCTTTCTGCCTCTCTGCTCAGTGTCCCCCAAGGTAATCCCCATTGTCACGCAGTGCCACAGGCTCCTCCCCCATCTGTCCCCAACCTAGGACTGTCCTGCTTCTCAGGCCTTTCACCGAGCGAGCGTGGCTCCCTTCACCTTCTCTAGAAAGAATGCTCCTCCTTCTCCTCTCCACACAGGGAGTCTTGTCTGTCTTCGGGGTCCTGTTCAAACGCCAGCCAACTTCAGTCTAGGCCCTGATACTCACCCCCATTGAATATATACTTTCATTCACATTAAGGCATTTGTGTCTCTTGGTACAAGGCGGTCACCCTCACCCTTTCTTTACTCCGGAGGGAACGGGACTTCAGACAGGTAACATGTTCAGGTCACAGAGCAACTGTGAGAACCTGGGATCTATGGGGCTTGGGTTTTTGACTGTGGGCCTGGGGCTTCCCTCCTTCAGAATCCCGCTCAATCCTGCCCCTTCCTTCCCAGACGACATTGTCTCCTGGAGAACTGCCCTTCCCTTCGGTCACAGTCTGACTGCAGGGATCCCTATCTTTTACTTGCCATCTTGGCCACATGGGGGTACCCTCTATCGTGTTATTTGATATTTTTCTTCAGCTCAGTGCATTTTTCTTCATGGAAAGAAACATATCTGAGAAGAAAACTCAATGTCAGTGTGAGAAATAGAAATTGCTTGTTCCTGGGGCGCCTGGCTGGCTCAGTTGGAAGAGCATCCAACTCTTGATCTCAGGGTTGTGAGTTCGAGCCCCACGTCGGGTGTGGAGATAACTTAAATAAATAAGACTTAAAAAAAAAAAAAAAAGAACTGTAACAACTCAACAATAAACACAAGCAACCCAATTAAAAAGGGCAAAGAGGGACGCCTGGGTGGCACAGCGGTTAAGCGTCTGCCTTCGGCTCAGGGTGTGATCCCGGCGTTGTGGGATCGAGCCCCACATTGGGCTCCTCCGCTATGAGTCTGCTTCTTCCTCTCCCACTCCCCCTGCTTGTGTTCCCTCTCTCGCTGGCTGTCTCTATTTCTGTAGAATAAATAAATAAAATCTTTTTAAAAAATAAAAATAAATAAAAAATGGGCAAAGAACTTGGACATTTCTCCAGAGAAATCTATAGATGGCCAACAAACACCTGAAAAGATGCTCAACATCATTGGCCGTGAGGGATATGCAAATCAAAACCCCAGTGAGATCCCACTTCGCACCCCCAGGGACAGTTATAATAATAATACTTTGTAAAAACCTGAGCGTAACCAGCGTTGGTGAGGATGTGGAGAGATCGCAACCGTCATACGCTGCTGGTGGGAATGTAAAATGCTACAGCCACTACGGAAAACAATTGGGTAGTTCCTCAAAAAGTGAAACATAGGACCACCTGTGACCCAGCAATTCCAGGTCTGCAGCCAAGAGAAATGAGAACATATGTCCACACGAAAACGTGCACACAGATGCTCACAGCAGCACTCTTCGTAACAGCCAAAAAGTGGAAACAACTCAAACGTCCGTCAAGGAATGAGCAGATAAACAAAATGTGGTGTGTATCCGTACAATGGAATAGCATTAAGCCATAAAAAGGAATACTTTGCTGATCGGTGCTATAACATGGATGAACCTGGAAAACATTGTTTTGGGGTTGGGTGGGTTTTTTTTTTAAAGATTTTATTTATTCGAGAGAGAGAGAACACAAAGGGGAGGAGAGGGGAGGAGAAGAGGGAGAGGGAGAAGCAGACTCCGCACTGAACAGGGAGCCCAACACAGGGCTCGATCCCAGGACCCTGAGATCATGACCGGAGCCGACGGCAGACGCTTCACCGACTGAGCCACCCAGGTGACACTGAACCTTGAAAACATTGTTGAGTGCAAGGAACTAGATATGCAGGGCTGCATATTTTATGATTCTGTGTATACGAAGTATCCAGAACAGGTGAATCTAGAGAGACACCAAGCAGATGAATGGTTGCTAGGGGCTCGGGGGGAGGGAGGAATGGGGAGTGGCGGCTTAATGGGTACAAGACTTCTGTTCTGGAACTAGAAAGGGGTGATGGCTGCACGTCCTTGTAAATGTACTAGATGTCACTGAATTATGTGCTTCAGAATGGTTGAAATTATGAATGTTATGTGAATTTTACGATAAAAATTTCAATCAGGGGCTCCTGGGTGGCTCAGCTGGTTAAGCGTCTGTCTTCAGCTCAGGTCGTGATCCGTGATCCCAGGGAGGGGGCTTGGGATGGAGCCCCTGCATCGGAGTCCTTGCTCAGCAGGGAGTCTGCATCTCCCTCTGACCCTCCCCGCCCTGCTCCTGCTCAATCTCTCTCTTTCAAATAAATAAAATCTTTAAAAAAGTCCAGCCAATACTAAGTTAATAAATGCCATTGATATATTATTGCACAATTAGGGAAAGGCTCTGGGTCTAAGGGGCTCATCCTGTGTGTAAGTGAGAAGGTGATAAGGGCCTCGCACCAAACTGAGACTCTCCCCTGGGCGGACTCAAAGGGTTCTCCTGGGAAGGAGAGCAGGAAGGACCACCCTTCTCCTGGCGCGGTCTCCGCGCACCGGCAGAGACCCTGACATCACCGGGGCGCCACCTTGCCTGCCATGTGGACAGATCCGATGGCATTTCAACCCAGGCTTCATCCACCAGCCAGAGGCCACGTGACAGGGGCTGCCTGCCCAGGGGAGGGATCTTTCTGCAATTTGTCCCGACGGAGCACTTTCCCATAAATCGCCCAAAGGCTCCACAGGTTGGCAGCCCTCCTCTGTCGGGAGACACCTGGAAAGCCACCAGTCAGACTTTGTTTCAGTTCTTGTTTCTATCACATTCAGCTGTGAGACCTTGTTCCAACGACCGGACCTCCTCTGAATCTCTCTTTGCTCATCGGTACAATAGGGAAACAACCCCTCCAGAGGGTGGGGTTGAGTGACAAATTGCAGTGAGGTGCCCACGCTGACCGTCAGTTTTTTTCCCCATAGTTAGCTTCAGCTTTCATCTTTGGCTTAAATATATACATATATATATAGTTATATATATATATAGTTATATATATTTATACATTTATGTACTTCTTTATTTATTTATAAATATACATATTTTGCACTAGAAAACTATATATATATAGTTATATATATATCATTATATATATATTTATACATTTATGTACTTCTTTATTTATTTATAAATATATATATTTTGCACTAGAAAAATAATATAGCCATACTAAGGAAAATATTAAAAAATGAAATTACACATTTTTCATCTACCCCAGTTCAACTATTTTTGCCTTTCGTTGTATTTCCTTCCTGTATTTTTTTCTAAGTTTTTTTTTTTTTTTTACTTAGTTGTACGTTTTTGGTGCTTCATTGTCTTCACGGCCAACGTTTTAATGGCTGTCTACAGAATTCTTTCTACATGCACCATACTTTGCTGAGTCATTTCCCTGTCGTTGAATTTTTACACTGCCTCCCGTTTTTGTTCTTACAACTAAAACTTCGGTGAACATCTCTTGAGAATACATGTCTCCGAAATTTTGACTGTTTTCTTAAAAGACAGTCCCAGAAATAGAAATATTGGGTCAAATCTAGGAGCACTTCCCTGGCTTTGGTGATGCATAAACTTGTAATTAGTTGTGACTCTAAATGCAGGATATCCAGTCTCTGTCTGTCTTGTCTAAAGGATGTGAGGAGAGATTTGATTACATGCCTTGCTGAAATCCATCTAAATGCAATCTAGAAAATTTCCTTGGTCTCTGAACCTCGTAAGTAACCTGATAACCATAGAAAAGCATTCCTACTTCATAGGGCGGATGTGGGGATTAAAAGCATGGCCGCTCAGACCAGGGCCCAGCATGAGTGGGCGCGCCACCGGTCAATCCCCATTCTTTTCTTTTTTTTTTTTTAAGATTTTATTTATTTATTTGACAGAGATAGAGACAGCCAGCGAGAGAGGGAACACAAGCAGGGGGAGTGGGAGAGGAAGAAGCAGGCTCACAGCGGAGGAGCCTGATGTGGGGCTCGATCCCGTAACGCCAGGATCACGCCCTGAGCCGAAGGCAGACGCTTAACCGCTGTGCCACCCAGGCGCCCCCGGTCAATCCCCATTCTTGTTTTCACCTTGCAAAGGATGCGAGCCTTCTGGGACTGCAGCTCTCTGTGGCCTTTCTAGGCATCACTGCTTTCCTTACCAGGCTCTTAGGTTTTGACTGTTGTAAGGTTATCATCCCTTGACTAGTGGCTTCTTTTTTTTTTTTGTAATAAGGATTTTATTATTTATTTATTTGAGAGAGAAAAAGAGAGCAAGCACAAGTAGGGGGAGGGGGAGGAGCAGAGGGAGAGGGAAAAGCAGACTCCTCACTGAGCAGAAGGACTCCTCACTGAGCAGAAAGCCCCATGTGGGGCTCGATCCCAGGACCCCAAGATCATGACCCGAGCCAAAGGCAGAGGCTTAACCAACTGAGCCACAAAGGTGCCCCTTGACTAAGGGCTTCTGTTTGCTAAGAGGTTTTGTTTTGCTTTGCAGACTTGTTCATTTGCAAATACGGGGCCATAAAGAGAACTATGAATCAAAGGTGTGCAGCCTTTCTCTCGCATATACGATACTGTAGATATTAAAAAGATGTGAAATCAGATATCAAAAAGACACCTTTAAGTGGGTACCATAAAGGAGATGAGTGAGCCTGGTGGCTGTGCTTGTTTGTTTCTTTATTTATACCTTGCGTGGTTTCAAAAAGGACCCGAGGCATTTACGGAGCCGCATATTCTTCAACAGGTGCCTGGCATCTAGTACGACCCACAGCTGCTCAGCGCTGGCCATTAGCACTGATAGTAGCGGCAGTAGCAGCGTGTCATTAACAAGACCAAAAAACCCCCCAAAACCCCAAAAAACCCAAAAACAGAAAAGGCAAAGGGAAAACAAAGGGGAAAATGATAACACGAATCCAGGGTTGGTACACAAAACATACGGCGTAAAGCTCTGTTGATACAATTGCTAAAAGTGAGGCACACATTTGCTGAGCTTTCTAGAAGCCCAAGCGACTGTTGGTTACGTAATTCATGTGAGGCTCGGGAGAAAGTTCTGTGAGTCCTCATGAAAATGACATTTCCTGATGCGGAGGACCTTGTCTTCAACCCCATCCCCTAATTCTGAATCCAGTCCAACACAGAGACAGATGGGCATGCAAAGGCCCGCTGCGGTGGGAGAGGGATCACCGCTGTGCTGAGTTCTTAGGTTGAGCCAGTCCGCTTTTAAAGCCACTGTTACAAATCGCACATCCCAGCCTTAAGCGATCCCAGTAAGGGGGTTAGCTACGACATGTATCTTTCGGCTCCGGGGGTTGGTGGATACACAGTATCTCCAGTTCCCCAGCTCCAGGAGCCATTCACAAAGAATGGAACGGGGTGGCCCTGGACGTGCACAACTGGGAGATGGCTTTGTTTCACATTGTTACAGAGCTTTCATTCTTTGGTTTTTCACCCTCGAGATCTGACCACTAAGTTTGGAGCAAGCCTGCCTTTGACAGGGGCAATCAAGCTATGTCTGCTTCCAGCTGTTCCGACTCCAGGTCACCTTCCTTTTTCTCAGGGGTCTAGGGCCTGTCACCCCAGAGGGCTTGGATTTGACGTTCTTCCTTCTGTACTAACCAACATCTTTTGTGCCAAGCCTTTGACATGAGTTATTTTAGTTTTGCCATAACTCCGGCAGGTGGCTGTTGCTGCCCCTGCTTTCTGCTGTCAAAATAGAAGTTCAGAGATATAGGAAGTACCTTGCCCCAAGGTCACCCTGCTAGTAAGAGCTGCGATTTAATGCAGTCCTGTAGGACTCGGGACCTTATTCTTCCCTGCACCAAGCCATCTTGCAAATCATGTTTGATGGTCTGATTTAGGATTCCAGTTGAGTTAAACATCAAGTTTTCTGGCCTTTGGTTTGTATCATTAATACCCTTCCCTTGTTTTGAAAACTGGGACTTCGTTTGTCTGTCTTCAGATTTTGTATCAATGAGTCAGGTGGCTTGGAACTTGCTCGTTGGCAATTTTTCTCATTTTACTTCTCCAAGCCAGATCGGGAGGTGATGATTAATTCAGAGCAGCACGATGCTTTTTAAGATTTTATACCTCCACTATCAGGTTTGCATTTCCTCTTACCCGTGTTTGTTACAAAAGAAATCTCATAATGCAAATAAAAACCATGAACTACTATTTTTGACCTAAGAGGTCTGCGAATATAGTTTGCTTATAGACTACGTGGAGAATCAGGCACTCTCAAACATCATTAGTAGAGCATACATCTGCACTGCCTCTTTGGGGGAAGGAAAATTTGGCAACACCGATCAAAATTCAAAACGCGCACGCCCTTTGACCCAGCCACTCCACTTCCAGAGCCTACGGGCAGACTGGCGCGTGCGCGCAATGCTATCCAGCAAAACATTGCTTCTATAGCAAAAGACTGAACATAACCTACAAGTCCGCTAACGGGGAAGTGGATTTAAAAAATTCTGGCATATCCATATAACTGAATACTCAGCAGCTGTGAAAAAAAAAAAGAAGCAGATATGTACCGACTGATGTGAGACATTCTCCAAAATATGCTGTTACATGAAAGAAGCAAGGGGAGAAGCAAGCGACTACAGTGCATGATCCTATTTGTGTTTTCTAGAAGGAGGCACTTGCCTATACTTAGACTATCTTTAGAAATACACAAGAAAGCGGTCACAGTGCTCAGGAGATGATGACAGGAGCTGGGGACAGGGAGAAGCAGGAGGGCACCCCGCTTTTCCTTTACTGTCTTTTTATACCATATGAATTTTTCCCCTAAAATAGAAAAGGAAGGGAAAATGTAAAAGAAATCTTGTTGTAAGGGCATGATTTTCCTGGCTGGAGAAAGGGCGTCTGGTCATTAGACCAGGGTGGCGGGTACATGATGTGAGAGGCCCAGTGCCCTGTTCTGACTAAGCCACTCACTTGAGTGCCCCTGGGGAAGCCCCACACTTTCTTGGCATTAGGGTGCAGAAGACAAGATGGACAATGTCCTGCTCTCCTGCAGCTTAAACCGGGTAGAGGGAGCAGCGTGGCCAAGGGCGTGGAGGTGAGGAAGTCTCTGGTTCCTCATCACCCATGGCCACCCATCCCTTTTCCTCACAGCTCCCATGCCCGCCCTCTCCCCTGCCACCTTCCCGCATGATTGTCAAGCTGCTAAAGCCGGAGGGAATGAAAGGCAAGGACAGCCTGACTGCATCCTCCAGGCTCCACGAACCCTAACGAAGGGCGTTTAGTACTAAGCGCTGGAGCTCAGTGGAGACTGCCCAGCGGGACCGTGAGAGCGGAAGCAGGGAGAAATGGCCCGCTGGACTGGACCCCAGCTTTCCACAGGTTGTGTCAAAGGTTGGGCTGGTCGGTAATTGGTTTTGCACAAGAAAACGTGAATTTATTTTATCCTTAAAAAACAGGGGTGCCTGGGGGGCGCCTGGGCAGCTCAGTGGGTTAAGCGTCTGACTCTCCACTTCGGCTTAGGTCATGATCTCAGGGTCGTGAGATCGAGCCCCAGGTGGGGCTCCGAGCTCAGCGTGGAGTCTGCTTGAGACCCTCTCTCCCTCTCCCTCTGCCCCTCCCCTTGTGCTCTCTCTCTATAAATAAATAAATCTTAAAAAAGGGGGGGGCGCCTGGCTCGCTCAGTCAGAAGAGCATTTGACTCGATCTCCGGAGGGTGGTGAGGTCCAGCCCCAAGTGGGGTGTAGAGCTTGGTAAAAAATCAACTTTAAAAAATGTATTTACTCAGTGCCTTTCTCTCTTTGGATGCCTGCAACTTGCTTCTTGTGAAGGTCACGAGATCCTTGTCTTTAAGCAAGGATAGCGTGGGTGCTGGGGCACCGTGTTACTGAGTGTTAGCCTGGTGTAGGAATTTGGTGGCTTTGCGCAGGACTAAGGGGACGTCCAGGTCTGACAGCCCTATTGGCTTTGATGCTTCAGTTCAGAATTCCCAGAACAGGTTTCTAAAATCAGCGCGGCAGTGTGGAGGAGAACAGGCATGCGCCCTGGGGTCAGAGGGCCTTGAGTTCAAATCCCCCGCTGACACCCACTCAGTTCCTAACTCCATCCACACAGTGGGAATAACAATACTGCCTTCACAGAATTGCCCTAAACCTGTAGAGATAGGTGTGCCCGGAACCGAGCACAAAGAAGGCGCCCAAGAAACAGCAGCTCTTACTATCCTGTCTATCGTGTTCTTCATTCTCATGTCACAAAACGGACCCTCTGACACCCGTCCTTTTTCAAAAGGCAGCAGTAAAAATCGGAACAATGACGACGAGTATTGACTGAGTACATATTCGGCGACAGGCCCTGTTCTAAATCTTTTACAAGTTCACTGAATCCTTACAGCAAGCCTTTGAGGCAGAGACGACGATTTTACAGATCCGAAGGCCGAGGCTCAGAGAGGTTCAACAACCTGCCCGAGGCGGTTCAGCATTTTAGCGGAGCGGCCCCACGAGCCCCGCGGGTTGGGCGCTGTCCTCCCGATCCGGGCGCGAGAGTCACGGACCCGTCGCCCGGGGAGGACACCAGCCCTGTCAGCGCTGCGCGGGGAGAGGGCGGACGACCCCCCGGCGGCGGCCCCGGCCGGCTGGGGCCGAAGGGGTTATTCCCACTGAGACGCCGGCGCCCGGGGCTGCTAGAGAGGCCCCGCGGGCGGCGGGAGGAGCGCGCACTTCCGGCCGCGGCCGGACTCGGGGCTGCGCACCGGCCGGCTCGGGGCTCGCGGCGCTCGGCGGCCGCCTCGGGGCGCGGGGTGGGTGGGGGGGTGGCGGGGCGCGGACCGGGGGCGCCTGGGGCGGGAGGGGGAGAGGTGTCTCCGATCGTGGCCGCCGGGGGGCTCCTGGCCTCTCCCCGCAGGCGGGTCGGGGGAGGCGCGGGGAGGGCGGGCAGCTCGCTCCCCCGGGGACGTCTAGCCTTCCAGAGCCCCGGCTCAGAAAGCACCCGCTCCTTCCGCCCGCCTCCCCCGTAGTGTCCGCAGCCGCCCCGCGAAGCCGGTGGCCTCATCCCGGTTTTATGGGCGACTCGCTTAGGACGCGTGTTTTGTGCACGGGCTGGTCCACCGGCCGGGAGCGGAGCCGGACTGCGCGGCGCTGGGGGGGCCCTGCGCTCCTGACCCGTTGGGATGCGGGGCGACGGCCAGGTCGTCGGGCCGGCTTCTGTAATCCCAGCAGGCCTGCCCCCTGGACCTGGCCGGCCCTTCCCTTTCGGGCGAGAGACGTGGGGCATGGCGGAACCTCGCTAACCTTTTCTTCTGCCGCTCCCCGCGGCTCCCCTCATCCCCTCCGTACCCTTTCCGATTTCATCTTTTTTTTGTCCGCTCGTCTTTTCTGTCCCACCGCCACCATCTTTCAATCGCATTGTCACAAACCTGTCTTACCGCAGTAACCTTCAACCTTGACTGCTTCCTCGCTATCTCATGTCACTCTACACCCCACTGGTCCCCAAACTCTTGCATCAAGCCACACCCTTGTTCAAAGAGCCTTTTTGGTCCCAAGCTGAAGCTGTGTCTGAGCTCAAGTCAAAAATCTCTTTAGCACGGCATTCGGGGCCGCTTAAAATTTAGCTTCCGCCCATCTTCCTCACCTGATCTGTCTCTTGGTGCCCTGAGTAGAAGTTACAGACTGGTAGCTACAACTCCAAAGTGTGTTTCAACTGGTGGGCAATTTCTTTAGAAAATTCCAGCTGATATTTACTTTAGAATTGGGAGGTTGCATTTTTAAAAACAGTAACAACCAGATCTCTAGCTTTTGATGCATCAGTAGAGCTGGAAACGCTTCACTCATGTTCTTACACTAAGCAACTGCCTCAAACTGAGAAGTGGGTGCCCCCCCCCTTAGAACGACTGCATCCCCTGGTTCAGCCTCCACTCCCAGCTGCCATGCTTGCGCTGCTGTTTTTCCTGTAAGAGAAGCAGGTTTTGGTTCCCGTGTCTCTATCAAAAGTGCACAAAAGGAAGGTAAGCCCAGAGGCATTCAGGTGTAAAAGCACCAGAGAGTAAGCTCCCAGCCTCCTGTTCTTTCCTGGATCTCATAGCCATTTGAATTTTCCACTCAGGCCGTCAAGGAACCCTCACAGATTAATGGCCTCCAAGATGAATGGCCTCAGAGACTCTCAAATGAATGTGAGGACGCGATCTTAGCACATCTTCTTCAGTGAGTAACCTCTATTCTGCAAGGTCCTTGGCTAGATCTCCTACCGTGTGAAACCTTCCCCGACAACCAGCCGTCTAACCAACGCCATCCATCCATCCATCCATCCATCCATCCATCATCCATCCGTCAGCAGTTCTGGAGGCCAGGCTCTGGGTTAGCTGGGGTATGCCCAAACCACCATCATTTCTCCCTCCTGTGAATTTCTGCGACTGTGACTCAATATCTTATACAATGTTGTACACGTGATAGGTTCTCGATAACTACTTATCAACCGGGTAAGTGGCATAGTCACACCCATCTTATTTATCCCCCTAGTTTGGTTGTAAGATCTCGGACGGAGGGGTCCGAATCGGATTCATCTTGGCACTGCCCTGGTAACCAGCACACTGCCTGGCACCAAGGATCCAAGGAGATCTGTGCCATAACGAGGGGCCCCAGGCAGGCTACAGATACCGAGTTTCAGTCCCGGCCTGTGGCTGGAGGCGGAGCCCCCCCCCCCCACTTTGCCAACCCCCGCATGAGGCAGAGGAATGGAGACACAGCCCAGAGAGAACAGAGGACAGAGGCCTTACTCAGTGCTGGCAGCCGGAAGCGCTTCACAGAGCCCTGGACCTGGAGGCTCTGCTCGCGGGATTTAGCCGAAGCTGCGTCTAGGACCCAGCTGTATCCGTGTGACCTTGAGAGTGACACCCAACCTGATTCTGATTCCGAATTCCAGGCTCTAGAATAACAACAATGGTTAGCATGTACTGAGGCACTCTCTGAGCCAAACCCTGCCAAGGGCTTCGACCCTGTGGCCTCCTTCCAGCCCTGCAACGCCGTGGAGAAAATGCTGTATCCCTGATAAGGCTGAGGCTCCAGTGCCCAGCGACTTGCCTAAGGCCACGTAGTAATGGGCTGAGCCAGGAGTTCAAGTCCAAGTGGGCTGAATCCTGCGCTCCTACGCTCAGTTTGTCTTTAACACCACTGAACTGTCCACTTAGCAATAGGAAGGTGGCAAATGTTATGCTATGTGTACTTTAATTCCATTATTTAAAAGCAAAAAACAAAGCAAAACTCCGTCTCAAGAGGGATTTGGGGCAGGGCCTGGGGACTCAGCATTCCCCTGCTCAGGGTTCTGGTTAAAATGTGCCAAACCGAACCCCCATTCACTAACTTTCTCTCACATCCTTCTTTAACTCCCATCCTAACGAATTAAAAATTATACTTTAAAGTTAATATATATCTTCAAAAGTCTTTAGAAGTCCAAAGCGAAAACCGGATTAAAAAAAAAAAAAATCAGGGGCGCCTGGGTAGCGCAGTCGTTAAGCATCTGCCTTCGGCTTAGGGCGTGATCCTGGCGTTCCGGGATCGAGTCCCACATCGGGCTCCTCTGCTGGGAGCCTGCTTCTTCCTCTCCCAGTCCCCTGTTGTGTTCCCTCTCTCGCTGGCTGTCTCTCTGTCACATAAATAAATAAAATCTTAAAAAAAAAAATCAAACTGACAATGTAGCTTTAAACTCTTGAGGACAAGCTTGTATTCACAGGAGAAAGTCACAGGAGAGAAAAGTAGTTTCCTGCCCTCCCCCCCAAAAAAAGGCAGAGAGAGAAAGCAATAATTAAACACCTATTGCATGCCAGGGACTGGCAGCCACTTTCATATTTTATCTCACTGAATCCTTACAACCGTGAAGGTATTATCCTCTTGTGCAGAAAGAGGAAGTGAGGCTTTAGAATGTTACGTAATTGTGCAAACGTTTAACTGATTCTGAGAGCTGGAGCTGGATCAGAAACCAGTCCCGCTAGTCCGAAAGGTGACTGGAGGGGCGCTCGGCTGCCTCAGTCGGAGGATTATGCGACTCCTTGTCTTGGGGTTGTGGGTTGGTGCCCCACACTGGGTGTAGAGATTACTTTAAAAAATACAATATTAAAAGAAAAGAAGAAAAAAAACGTGTCTCTGCTCTCTCTATATCTCCATGATCCAGTGAGAAAAAACTGTTAACTTAGGAGTTAGGAGTTCATCATGCCAGTCCCTTTCCACTCAAATGTCGTTCTGGAACTCTCTCCTTGAACTCTAGAGGGGTGTGGGTGTGTGGGTGTGTGTGTGTGCGCACACACGCGCACGTATCCGCGCTTTAAGATGGGTCCAAATGAGGGGGAAAAAAAAGGCTTTTTTTCTGGCTTGCCTCAGAGCTACGAATCTGTCAGATTTACAACATACTCTTTTAAGACTTTCCCAGCATGTTGTAGTTCATTCATTCATTGATTTACTCGTTCAATAAATATTGAGTATTGAGTAAATAAAGAGCTAACTCTGGGTTCTTCTAGATCCTGTTAGATACACTTGAGAACAAAACAGCTAAAAATTAAAACCAAAGCCCCCAAATTCCTGTCCTTACAGAGGTTAAATTCTAAGGAAGACAGATAACAAATAAGGGAAAAACAAAGTGAGCTAGGGAGTGTGGAGGACCGGGAAGGTGTTGGAGGTCTCGGAGAGGGAGGCGGGGCGGGGGGCGGGGAGACTTCTCTAAGATGTGGAACAGCCCCCCGCGTGATGTGCCCTCCAAGAAGAAGACAGCCCAGAACAGGAGGAAAGCCACTTACACACTATCTGCCGTCTCTGAAGTAGCCCAGGAGGAGGAAAAATCACAAAAGATCCATGTTGATTTCTTTTCCTTCTCAGCATTCCCTTTTGTTCTTTCTGATTTTCTCTGTCACTTCTTCAATATCGTGTGAGACTCACCCCTTTTCTGCCATGTGTATCCTCCCATCTTTTTAAAAGATTTTTTTTAAAGATTTTATTTATTTGACAGAGACAGCCAGCCAGAGAGGGAACACAAGCAGGGGGAGTGGGAGAGGAAGCAGCAGGCTCCCAGCGGAGGAGCCTGATGTGGGGCTCGATCCCAGAACGCCGGGATCACGCCCTGAGCCGAAGGCAGACGCTTAACCGCTGTGCCACCCAGGTGCCCCTAAAAGATTTTTTTTTATTTTTTTTAAAGATTTTATTTATTCATTCGACAGAGATAGAGACAGCCAGCGAGAGAGGGAACACAGCAGGGGGAGCGGGAGAGGAAGCAGCAGGCTCATAGCAGAGGAGCCTGATGTGGGGCTCGATCCCATAACGCCGGGATCACGTCCTGAGCCGAAGGCAGACGCTTAACCGCTGTGCCACCCAGGCGCCCCTAAAAGATTTTTTAAAGCCATCTCTCTACCCAGTGTGGGGCTTGAACTCGCAACTCCATATCAAGAGTCGCACTGACTGAGCCCGCCAGGCACCCCACATCCTTCGCTTCTTTATTCTCATTCCATCCAGGGTGGACAAGAAATGAGGTGGCCGGTGAGCAGGGGAGCCAGCACGTTTCCCTCGGTGACTTGGAGCCAGGCAGCGTGCAAAGTGGTGGCTGGAGCAGGAGGTTTTGGCTTTAGTTGGCTTTTTTTTTTTTCTTTTTTTCTTTTTGGAAGGTAGATGGATGATCACTGAAGAATACTACAGAGGGGGGTTTGGGAACATCAGAAGTTGAGAAGCTCTTCTGGGGAGATAAGGGTAACAGGAAAAGCAGAAGAGGGAAATAACTTGCTTCTGTTTTATTTTTTATTGCTCTGTTTCTGCTTTGTAGGTCACCCCAAAGGTAGGCAAGATACAAATCTTAAGTACATGAAAGTGGGAAGTTTCTACTTAAATTGAAAAGACTTAAATTAAAATTACAAACTAAGTTGCTTTTATTTCTTTGGACAATTTCTTTACCTGCTTTTTAAAAGATATTATTTATTTATTTATTCATTTATTTATTAATCAGGGAGAGAGAGAGACAGAGAGAGCACAAGCAGGGGGAGCAGCAGGCGGACGGAGAAGCAGGCTCCCCATTGAACAAGGAGCCTGACGTGGTGACCCGAGCCCAAGGCAGACACTTAACCGACTGAGCCACCCACGCGTCCCTCTTTACCTGCTTTTACATGTTTATGCCTTCTGTTTGCCGACACTACGTGTAAAGGGACGGATCATGCAGTCAAGCCAGAAAACCTAGCTTCTTCCTATTAGCAGCCCGACTTAACTACTCTCATAGTTTTCCCTTCTGTCAAGTGAGGGGATTTATTCCATTCTCCTCTCCAGCATCATCTCCTGAGCTGCAGGCTTTCACCCCTTCAGTATCTGTTAACAGTCCCTATTTAATTTTTAGGTGCCGTTCTAGACTTTTCATTCATTCCTGGAGCTTCTGGGCACAGAAAGTGAAGGAGGATGAGCAGAGAGCAACGTAAATCTCTTGCAATAGGTATACGCGTTGAACATTTACAAAGAAACTTTACACGTGTTATCAAGGCTGCTTCATAACTAGGAAGAACCAAAAGGGACCTTAGAGGACATCGAGTCCAATCCCCTTCACAGTGCGTTGAGGGAACGAGCCTACAAACAGGTTGTGACTTGTTCAAGGCCACACAGCAAGTGAGTGCCGGAGCTGGGGCCAGGTCTGGGTTTCCCGATGCCTATCCATCTACACTTGAGGAAGCCAAAGCCCACAGAAGCCCAGGGACTTCCGTGAAGAAAAGGATCTGTCTGACGGGGCGGGCTCCTCGGAGATCCTACTGAATCCAATCCCTCTTTTAACAGCGGCTTAGGCGAGGGGCCCGCCCTGGGACGAGGTTTCTCGGGATTTCCTGGCCCTGGATCCGGATGTCCGGGCTGGCACCGCAGCCTCAATGAATAACCGGGGAACCTGTGATCGCAGGGTCCCGGGGGCTGAGGCACATCTCCCCGCGCCGGCCCAGGGCGATTACCCGGGGAGGGGCGCCTGTGTCCCGGCCTCTGAGGGTTTCCCGCCAGGCGGGAGTCTGGGAACCCGGCCGGTGGCAGCGAACCGCTGGGGGAGTGGCTAGAGCCCGGTTGGGGGCGTGGCCCGATAGTGGCGAGCCAATCCCAAGCCGCGCCGTGATAGGGGCGGGAAGTCCGCTTCCACACCCCGCCCCTTTTCTCTCTCCGCGGGGGTAAAGCTCGCGGGTGATCTAGGCAACCACCCCAGCGTCCCGCCCACCTGCTAAATTTGCTGAGTCCCGCCCCACTTGGCACAATCTTTCGGAAAGCTAAGTCCTTTAAGGGGCAGAAAGGACGGAGATTTTGATTGGTTGGCTGGATGAGTGACCCTGGCGCTCGGGGAACGGGAACCTCGCCCAGGTCCGACAAGGTGAGCCCGGGACGCACACTTGCAGAAGCTGAGCAGAGAAAGGGCTTTGGTGAACTGAAAATTCAGTGTTTCCAATTCAAAGTAGCTGCCCTCCCAGGTGCGGGTGAAGGTAGTGGGAGTCCAAGAACCCCTGGGTCCCACCACCTGATATTGTTAGTCGTACTTTTTCGTTGTAGTATTGCGACGAATACAGGCATTTAAAGTTTACGTTTAAAAAAATAAATGAAGTTTACATTTAACATTTATTGGGCACCTGCCACTGTGACAGACGCTGTTCTAAGTTCTTGGGCTCAGGGAACAAAACAGATTTCTGCCTTCTTGTAGCTTCTATTCTTAGACAAGGGAGTCAATATATGATGTAGTGTGCTAGAAGATGGGACAAGGCTGTGGGGGAGACTACAGTAGTCCACCCTTATCTGTAGGGGTGTGTGTGTGTGTGTGTGAGAGAGAGAGAGAGAGAGAATATGTTCCAAGACCCCCAGTGGATGCCTGAAGCCCCAGATAGTATTGAACCTTACATATACTATGTTTTTTTCCTATACATACATACCTATGAGAAAGTTTAATTTATAAATTAGGCATAGTAAGAGATTAACAACAATAATAATAAAAAGGAGCAATTATAACAATATACTGTAATAAAAGTATGTGAATGTGGTTTCTCTCTCTCAAAATATCGTATTGTCCTGTACTCACCCTTCTTCTCGGGATGATGTGAGATGATCACGTGCCTACGTGATGAGATGAAGCCCGGTGAATGACGTAGGCATTGCAATGTAGGCTACTACTGACCTTCAGAAGAATTCTGTTTCCAGACTCTGGTGGACCGTGTGTAACTGAAACTGTGGAAAGTGAAACCATGGCTAAGGGGGCACTACTGTAAAGCAAGGTAAAGGGAGCAGGTTTGGCCAGATTACACACAAGTGAGCAAGTGAGATCGGAACAAAGAATTGAAGGAGAAAAGACGGTTAGCTCATGGGCTCTCTGGTGGAAAAGCATGCCAGGCAGAAGGCACAGCTGACTGGTGTTACTGAAGAACAGCAAGGAGAAGCGTGTGGGTGGAGCATTGTGAATGAGAGGAGAGTGGTAGGAAGTGACTGGGGGGAGAGAGAGTGCAGATTTTGTCCAGTCTTGGATGCTTGGCTTTTACTCTGAAATAGGGAGCCATGGCAGTGTTTTGAGCAGAAGAGTGACATCATCTGACATATTTTAAAATAACCATTCTGGCTGCTAGGTTGAGAACTAACCAGAGGAACGAGGACAGAAGCAGGCATGCCTTCTAGAAGGTTATTGCAATAATGCATGCCACAGCGTGGAGGAGATGACGGTAACTTGTGCCAGCGTAGTGGTGCTGAAAGTGGTGAAAGACGGTCAGATTCTGGCTATATTTTGAAGGTAGAGCCCCCAGGTTTTCTCAAAAGGTTGGAGTGGGTTGTGAGATAAAGACACGAATCAAGAATCACTCTGAGGTTTTTGACCTGAGCAACTGAAAAAGGAGTTGCCATCCACTGCTGTAGAAAGGCTGGGGGTGGAGTAGCCTTGGGGTCTTGGGCAAATACATGTTTACAATGCTTTATTTATTTATTTACTCTCCTAGTGTTTCTTTTTTTCTTTAAGATTTTTTAAAAATTTTTAAGTAATCTCTACACCCAATGTGGGGCTCAAACTCACAACCCCGAGATCAAGGTTCACATGCTCCACCGACCGAGCCAGCCAGGCACCCACAAGGAGAATGTTTCAATCAGAGAAGCACGGATGTGACCAGAGCACAGAACAGGATTTGGTTACTTCGTCAAGGGTCAAGAAGGCTTCCTTTCACCTTCCTTAAGGGGCAAGAATTACCCCAGTGAGTCTCTAAGGAGTGATAGGGTCCTTTCAGAATCACTTGGGAAATCTTTTCAACCAAAGCCACTGAGAGGGGCGCTTGGGTGATTCAAGTTGCTTAGGTGTCCGACTCTGGATTTCAGCCCAGGTCATTATCTCAGGGTCGTGAGATCGAGCTCCGGGTCAGGCTCCACGCTGAGCCTGGAGCCTGCTTACGATTCTCGCTCTCAGGGCGCCTGGGTGGCTCAGTCGTTGGGCGTCTGCCTTGGTCTCAGGTCATGATCCCGGGGTCCTGGGATCGAGCCCCGCATCCGGCTCCCTGCTCTGCTGGGAGCCTGCTTCTTCCTCTCCCACTCCCCCTGCTTGTGTTCCCTCTCTCGCTGCCTCTCTCTCTCTAATAAATAAATTTTAAAAAATCTAAAAAAAAAAAAAGATTCTCACTCTCCCTCTCTCTCTGCCCCTCCCCCACCCTCACCCCTCCACCCCGCTTTTGCACGTGCTCTCTAAATAAATAAATAAATAAATAAATAAATAAAACCACGGAGACAATCATTACTTCCCCAGATCTTACTGGTGGGGGCTGGGAGGGGTGGTGGGAGCAGTGGCTGCCAGTGTGTGCAGTTTGTCCATCAACGAAGGATGAGGAGGAGGGAGGGGTCTGCTCTCTAGTAAAGTGCTCATTTCGTGGAACAACTATTCCCCCCGAGTTGGACATCAGCCATCAGGTGACAGGACCGGAGAGAAGCATCCTGTTCAGCCTCTAGACTTTTATTCTTGTAGTCACTTTTTTTTTTTTTTAAGATTTTATTTATTTATTTGACAGAGATAGAGACAGCCAGCAATAGAGGGAACATAAGCAGGGGGAGTGGGAGAGGAAGAAGCAGGCTCCCAGCAGAGGAGCCTGACATGGGGCTCGATCCCATAACGCCGGGATCACGCCCTGAGCCGAAGGCAGACGCTTAACCGCTGTGCCACCCAGGCGCCCCTCTTGTAGTCACTTTTTATTTGTAGAAATGATGTAGCAAGACATTAACAGTAGACTTCTGGTTAGAGAGGGTGGTCTGCAGGCATTTATCTCTAGCTTTTCCAGGCACTCCTTTAAAATAAGAGGGAAGGAATTTTTTAACGGATCTAAGTACACAAAGACAGAGGAGATAGAGGAGATGAGAGCCGATAAGAGGTAAACTTTTTTTTTTGAAGTGTAAAAGCAGAGAATCCTTTGTGGTGAATATAGCAGGCTGTTCAGACCAATCTGCTTATTGAAAACAATGAAAATGCAGAATAAAAGATATAATAATAATAATAATAATAATAATAATAATAAATTCTGTTTTTAAATTAACATATACTAGTTATTATTAGTTTCAGGGGTAGAATTTTGTGATTTGGACACCTGGGTGGCTCAGTCAGTTGGGCATCTGCCTTCGGCTCAGGTCATGATCCCGGGGTTCAGTCTCCCCCTGCTCAGTGGGGAGACTGCTTTTCTCTCTCCCTCTGCATCTTCCCCTGTTTGTACTCTCTCTCTGTAATATAAATATATAAAATCTTTTTTTTTTTTAAGTACTGAAGAACAAAGAGGAACTACCAGTCTAAAATCTAGGTGAAAATGTGAGCCCAGAGAGAAACAAACTGCCTTCACCCTGAAAACATTTGCTAAACGAGGTCAACTCAGAAGAGAAATCCAAACCCGTCCCAGGGACTAAGAAGAGATGCCCCCTGCTGGATTCAAAAAGGAGTCAAGCAAGAGTAACCTAACCCAGGCCCCTTGCCCCAGGGGATTGCAAAGTAAGTTCCTTGGTGCTGAGCAGAACAGAGGAAAGAAACTATTTCTGAGTTGTGATGACAGGCCTGGAGTGGATACGTAGCTTCAAATTACATCATTTGTGTGGTTAAAAAAAAAAAAAAAAACAACCATATTTAAAGTGACTGTAGACTGGCAGCGTTTAGGCAACTGGTGGGAGCAAATTCCCTCAAATAAGTTTTCAAAGAGAATACACAGTCAGAAATATCCCAGCACACAGAGAAATGACAGAAAGCAGAAGCCAACACTTGTATTTCATATATTGGAATTATTTACAAAATTATAATCTCTGATGATTATTATTGTTTATTTATTTATGTTTATTTATTTAGGTAATCTCTACACCCAATGTGGGACTTGAACTCACGACCCCAAGATCAAGAGCCACATGCTCTACTGACTGAGCCAGCCAGGTGCCCCTGATTATTATGTTTAAAGAAATAAAACATAAACTCGAAAAATAATTGCAAGAAGTTGGAAACATCACCACCTACCAGATTTGAAAAAAGCCGAATAGAATACAAAAACATAACAAATAGACAAATACAATAACCAAAATTAAAAATTCAATAAAAGGGAACTTCCTCATCTGGCAAAATATATATAGAAAAAAACCTACAGGGGTGCCTGGCTGGCTCAGTCAGCTAACTATCTGACTCTTGATTTCTGCTTAGGTCATGATCTCAGGGTCATGAGATCATGCCCAGTGCAGAGCCAGCTTAAGATTCTCTCTCTCCCTTTCCCTCTGCCCCTCCCCCATTCCTTTTCATGCACACGTGCACACTCACTCTCTTTCTCTAAAAAAATAATTAATTTTTTAAAAAAGAAAAAATCTACCCCCAAAATCATACTTAAAGATGAAATATTGTATACTTTCACTCTAAGATCGGGAACAAGCCAAAGATGACCACTTTCACTACATCTATTTGACATTGTACTGGAGGTACTAGCCAGTGCAATAAGGCAAGAAAAAGAAAAGGCATAAGTATCAGAAGAGAAGAAGTAAATTGTCTCCATTTGCTGGTGACATTATTTACAAAGAAACTGTAAAACAGCTACTAGAACTGATAAATAAATTTAGCTCTGTCTAGGAAACAAGGTCAAAATGCAAAAATCAGTTGTGTTTTTTTAAGTTGTAATTTTTGTATAGCATTAGCAACATTTGGAAAATAAAATTTAAAAATGTCCATTCTTACCTCTCTTATGCAACAAAATAATGGAAGTTCTAACTCATGCAATAGGGCAAGAAAAGAAAAGAAAAGGCATACAGATTGTAATGGAAGAAACAAAATGGTCACTACTTGCAGATAACATGATTGTTTATGGAGTAAATACCAAGGAATCTACCAATAAACTCCTAGATCTAATCAGTGAATTCAGCAAGGTCTCAGAATATAACAACATCAAAAAAAAAAAATTATGGGGCACCCAGGAGGCTCAGTCAGTTAAGGGTCTGCCTTCAGCTCAGGTCATGATCCCAGGGCCCTGGGATCAAGCCCCGCATTGGGCTCCTTGCTCAGTGGGGAGAGGGAACACAAGCACGGGGAGGGGGAGAGGGAGAAGCAGGCATCCCGCCAAGCAGGGAGCCAGTCGCAGGACCTGATCCCAGGACCCCAGGATCGTGACCTGAGTAGAAGGCAGACGCTTAACGACTGAGCCACCCAGGCACCCCTGAAACTATTTTTTTTTTTAAAGCACAGGAGAAAATTTTCAGGATCTAAAGTTAAACTAAGTGTTCTTAGAATTGACACCAAAAGCATGATTCATAAAAGAAAAAGCAGTAAACTGAATATCAAAATCTAAAACTTTAAAAAAGAGCTTTATTGAGATGCAATTCAGATATGATACATTTCACCTATTAAAAGTGTACAATTCAGGGGCGCCTGGGTGGCACAGCGGTTAAGCGTCAGCCTTCGGCTCAGGGAGTGATCCTGGCGTTATGGGATCGAGCCCCATGTCAGGCTCCTCTGCTGTGAGCCTGCTTCTTCCTCTCCCACTCCCCCTGCTTGTGCTCCCTCTCTCGCTGGCTGTCTCTATCTCTGTCGAATAAATAAATAAAATCTTAAAAAAAAAAGTGTACAATTCATGGGTGCCTGGGTGGCGCAGTCGTTAAGCATCTGCCTTCGGCTCAGGGCGTGATCCCGGTGTCCTGGGATCGAGCCCCACATCAGGCTCCACTGCTGGGAGACTGCTTCTTCCTCTCCCACTCCCCCTGCTTGTGTTCCCTCTCTCGCTGGCTGTCTCTCTCTCTCTGTCAAATAAATAAAATCTTTTTTAAAAAAGTGTACAATTCAGTGGGCTTTTTGTGTATTAGTAATTTTAAAAATTTTGGTTATATATAACATAAAATTTGCCTTTTTATCTATTTTTAAATGTACAATTCAGTGACATTAATTGCGTTCACAATGTTGTGCAACCATAATCACCATCTATTTCCAAAACATTTTCACCACTCCAGACAGAAACCCTGTAACCATTAGGCAATAACTGCTCATTTCTCCCTCCTCTCAGCACCTGGTAACGTTTAATCTATTTTCTGTCTCTGTGAATTTGCCTGTTCTAGATACCTCGTATAAGCAGAATCACACGATATCTGTTCTTTAGCATCTGACTTATTTTACTTAGCATAATGTTTTCAAGGTTTATCTGTGTTGTAGTATGCATTAGAACTTCATTCCTTTACATGGCTGAAAAATATTCCGTTGTGTGTATACACCACATTTTGTTTATCCATTGATTTGTTGATGGATACTTGGGTTATTTCCACCTTTTGGCTATTGCGAGTAATGGTGCAATGAACATTGGCATGCAAGTATCTGCTTGACTCCTTGCTTCCAGGTTGTTTGGAAGGAAGAAGTAGTTGAATCATATGATAGCTCTATGTTTAGCCTTTTAAGGAAATACCAACCTGCTTTCCATAGCTGAAAGTAGGGTAAAATCTCCAACTATTATTACTATAAAACCGTCTATTTCTCCCTTCAATTTTGTCAATGTTTGCTTTATATATTTAGAGGTTCTTTTATTAGGCGTGTATATGTTTATAATTATTATGTCTTCTTGTATTGAATCTTTTATCAATATATAATGTCCTTCTTTGTCTCTTGTTATCTTTTTAAAAAAAGATTTCATTTAGATATTTGACAGAGAGCACAAGCAAGGGGAGGAGCAGGCAGAAGGAGAGGGAGAAGCAGTCTCCCCACTAAGCAGGGAGCCCGACATTGGGCTCAATTCCAGGGCCCTGAGCTGAAGGCAGACACTTAACCATCTGAGCCACCCAGGTGCCCCTCTTGTTATCTTTTTTTATTTAAAGTATATTTTGTCTAATAAATAAAAATTCTATTTTGATAGTAATTTAGCCACCCCAGGTCTGTTTTGTTTACTATTTGCATGGAATATCTTTTCCATTCTTTCTTTTTTTTTTTTTAAAGATTTTATTTATTTATTCGACAGAGATAGAGACAGCCAGCGAGAGAGGGAGCACAAGCAGGGGGAGTGGGAGAGGAAGAAGCAGGCTCATAGTGGAGGAGCCTTATGTGGGGCTCGATCCCATAACGCCGGGATCACGCCCTGAGCCGAAGGCAGACGCTTAACCGCTGTGCCACCCAGGCGCCCCAATCTTTTCCATTCTTTCACTTTCAACCTCTTTATTTAAGATTTTTAAAATTTATTTTAGAGAGAGAGAGTGCAAGGTGGGGAGGAGCAGAGGGAGAGGGACAAGCAGATTCTATGCTGAGTACAGGGCCTGATGTGGGGCTTCATTTCTGGACCTTGAGATCATGTCCTGAGCTGAAATCAAGAGTCAGACACTTGGGGCGGCTGGGTGGTGGAGTTAGTTAAAGTCTCTGACTCTTGGTTTCAACGCAGGTTGTGATCTTAGGGTTGTAGGATTGAGCCCCACCTCAGTTCTGAGCTTAGCACAGAGTCTGCTTGGGATTCTCTCCTTCTCCCTCTGCCCCTCCCAACACACACACACACACACACACACACACACACACACTCACTCTCTTCTCTCTCTCTCTACCTCTCTCTGTAAAAATAAATAAATAAATAAATATTTTAAAAAAGCTATTAAAAAAAAAGTGTCAGATGCTCAACTGACTGAGCCATTCAGTCACCCCTCAATCTCTTTATGTTCTCATAACTCATATCTAAGGTGGATCTCTTGGGGCACCTGGGTGGCTCAGTGTGTTAAGTGTCTGCCTTCTGCTCGAGTCATGATCCCAGGGTCCTAGGATGGAGCCTGGTGTTGGGCTCCCTGCTCAGCAGGGAGTCTGCTCCTCCCTCTGCCCCCCCCCCAACTCGTGCTCGCTTTCTCAAATGAAGAAATAAAATCTTTTTTAAAAAGTGGATCTCTTATAGACAGCATACAGATAGATCCTGTTGTTTTCATTGTTGTAGTTTTTAAAGATTTTATTTTTAGGTAATCTCTACACCCAGTTTGGGGCTTGAATGTACAACCCTGTGATAGAGAATCGCATGCTCCACTGACTGAGCCAGCCAGGCATCCCCGTTTTTGTTTTTTAAGTCAACCTACCCATCACTGTATTTTAATAGAAGGAAAGGATTTAACCCGTTTACATTTAATGTGATTGCTGAGAAAGAATAATTTATTTCTGTCATTTAGCTATTTGTTTTATGTGTGTCTTACATGTTTTTTGTTCCTCTGTTCTTCTATTACTGTTTTTTTTAATTCAGTTGATTTTTTATAGTGTGCCATTTTGATTCCCTTCATGTATATTTTATTATTATTATTTTTTAGTGGTTACCATAGGATTACAATTACCACTTTAAACTTGTAACAATCTAGTTTGAAAAATACCAACTTAGTTTCAATACTATACACACATTCTCCTCCCACACACCTCTGTTCCTGGCTTTTATACTGTTATTGTCACAGTTTACATCTTTATACATTATATGCCCATCAACATAGATCTATAATTATTGTTTTATGCATTTTCCTTTGAAATCATACAAGAAAAAGAGAGAAGTTATAAGCCAAACCAAAAATACCATAATACTGCTTTTACATTTATGAAATTGCCTTTACTAGTGTTAAATTTTAATTTTTTCTTATGATTCTGAGTCAGAGTGTCCTTTCATTATAGCCTGAAGAACTCCCTTTAGCATTTCTTACAGGGCAGGTCTACTAATAATGAGCTCCCTCAGCTTTCATTTATCTAGAAATGCCTTAATGTCTCCTTCATTCTTGAAGGGTAATTTTTCCAAGTATAGAATTTTCGGTTGACAGTTTATTTTCTGACAAACTTGAAGGAAGGAGTAGACAATTCAACAATAATAGTTGGAGTCTTCAATACCCCATTATCAATAATAGAGCTACAAGACAGAAGATCAGCAAGGAAATAGACAACGTGAACAACACCATCAACCAACTAGACTTAACAGAAATTTGTAGAACATTCCATACCACAACAGGATACACATTTTTATCAAGTCCGTATGGAATGTTGTCCAAGAGAGACCATACAGTAGGTCATAAAATATATCTCAAGGCTCCTGGGTGGCTCAGTCGGTTGAGTGTCCAACTCTTTGGGATTAGGTCATGATCTCAGGGTCCTGGGATTGAGCCCCGCATCAGGCTTCACGCTCAGGTGGGAGTCTGCTCCAGGATTCTCTCCCTCTTCCTCTGCCCCCTCCCCTGCTCATGTTCTCTCTCTCTCTCAAAGAAACAAATATTTTAAAAAGATTTTTATTTCAGAGAGAGAGTGAGAGAGAGAGCACGAGTGGGATGAGGGACTTAGGAAGAAGCAGACTCCCCACTGAGCAGGAAGCCTGACGTGGGGCTCAATCCTGGGAATCTGGAATCATTACCTGAGCCAAAGGCAGATGTTTAACTGACTGAGCCACACAGGTGCCCCCAAAATAAACAAATCTTTTTTAAAAAGTCTCAGTAAATTTATTTATTAATTTATTTATTTGTTTATTTATTTATTTATGGTCTCAGTAAATTTAAAAAGATTGAATCAAACAACTTTTTTGAGGTATAACTGACATAGAACATTACATTAGTTTCAGCATACAACACAATGATTTTGATGCTTGTATACACTGCGAAGTGAATCACACAACTTCGAGAAAAATAGAACGATTTTAGAAATCAGTAACAGGAGGAAATTGGAGAAATTCACAAATATGTGGAAATTAAGGAACATATTCGTACATAGCCAATGGATCAAAGAAGAAATTACAATGGAAATTAGAAGACATTTTGAAGTGAATGAAGATGAAAACGTTACATACAAAATATATAAGATGCAGCTAACGCAGTGCTTAGAGGCAAATTTACAGATATAAGTGCCTACATTACATCTAATTTATCTATTCTTTTGTTATTCATGATTTTTACTATCATATCTAAAACTCCATTGCCAAATTCAAGGTCATGAAGATTTACCGCGTTATTTTCTTCTAAGAGTCATACTTTTGGCTCTTTTATTTAGGTCATTGATTCATTATGAGTTAATTTTCCTATCTGATGTAGGTATGGGTCCAGCTTTATGCTTTTGCATGTGGATATCCATTTGCCCTTGCATCATCTCCTCCCACATTGAGTGGTTTGGCACCCTTACAAAAATCAAATGACCACAGATGTATGGCTTTATTTCTGGACCCTGATTTCTATCCCATTGACCTATGTGTCTATATCTATGCAAGTACCATACTGTTTTGATTACTGTAGCACTGCAATAAATTGTGAAATTAGGTATGAATTCTCCAACTTTGTTCTCCTTTTTCAAAACTGGTTTGGCTCTCCAGGACCCCTTGCCATTCCATATAAATTAAGGATTGGCTCTTCCATTTCTACCAAAAAAAAAAAAAAAAAAGGCCGTTGGTGTTTTATAGGGATTGCATTGCATCTGTAGGTCACTTTGGGTAGTATTGCCGTCTTAACAATATGAAGTCTTTCAATCCATAAAGACAGGGTGTCTTTCCATTAATTTGGCTCCTCTTTAATTTCTTTCAATAATGTTTTGCAGTTTTTAGCATACTGTCTTTCATTTCCTTGGTTAACTTTATTCCTAGGTATTTTATTCTTTTTAATGCTCCTGTAAATGGATTTTTCCTTTTGGATGGTTCACAGCTGATGTATAGAAACACAGCTAATTTTTTTGATGTTAATCTTTTACTCTGCGACTTTGCTGAATTTGTTTATTATCTCTAGTGCTTTTTGGTGGAATCTTTGGGATTTATTTTCCATGTATAGGATCATGTCATCTGTGACTAGACATAGTTCTATGTCTTTTCCAATTTGTATGCTTTTGATTTCTTTTCCTTGCCTAATTGCTCTGGCTAGAACTTTGAATATCAGTGGTGAAAGTGGGCATCTCTGTCTTGTCCTTTATGTTAGAGTTGAAACTTCCAGCGCTTCACCACCATGCTACCTGTGGGTTGTTCATGACTGCACTTTATGATGTTGAAAAAGTTCTCTTCTATTCCTAGTGTACTGAATGTTTTTATCTTGAAAAGTGTTGAACTTTGTCATATGTGTTATTAACATCAATTGAGAAGATCATGTATTTTTTCCCCGTCATTCTATTAGCGGGCTGTATTACACTGATTAATTTTTGTGTGTTAAACCGTGCTTGGATTTCTGGGATAAATCCTAATTGGTCATGGTGTTTAATCCATTTCTCTATCTATCTACCTATCTATCTATTTTATTTTTAAGTAATCTCTATACCCAATGTGGGGCTTGAACTCACAACCCCAAGATGAAGAGTCACATGCTTCACAGACTGAGCCAGCCAGGCACCACAATCATTTTTTTTTTTTTTTGAGAGAGAGAGAGAGAGAGCAAGAGGGTGGGGGGAGGGGGAGAGGGAGAGGCAGAGAGAATCTCAAGCAGGCTCCACACTTAGTGCAGAGCTCAATGTGGGGCTCGATCTCACGACCCTGAGATCATGATCTGAGCTGAGATCAAGAGTCAGGCACTTAACTGAGCCACCCGGGCGCTCTCGCCCCAATCCTTTTAATATGCTGTAGCATTTGGTTTCCTAGTATTTTGTTGAGGATTTTTATATCAATCTGCATAAGTAACATTGGTCTGTAATTTTCTTTTCCTGTGTTGTTTTGGTCTGACTTTGGTATCAGAGTAATCCTGGCCTCATGAGTTAGGAAGTATTTCTTCCTCTTCTGTTTTTTGAAAGAGTTTGAGAAGAATTGGTGTTAATTCTTTTTAAATGGTGAGCAGACTGGGATGCCTGGGTGGCTCAGTGGGTTAAGTGTCTGCCTTTAGCTCAGGTCATGATCCCAGGGTTCTGGGATCGAGTCCCACATCAGGCCCCTTGCTCAACAGGGAGCCTTCTTCTCTCTCTGCCTGCTACTTCCCCTGCATGTGCTCTCTCTCTCTGTGTCTCTCTCACACGCACACAAATAAATAAATTAATGAATGTTCGGTAGAATTCACCAGTGAAGTCATCAGGGATCACTGTCCTTCCTTGTCATATCCAGCGTCTTGAAAATCATTGTTTTGTGTGTTTTGCCTTGTTATCTCGGGCAAGAGGGTAATCTGGGCCTAGTAACTCCATTTTGGCCAGAGGTCAACATTAAGACAATGCCTTTGCTTTTTATTGTACTAAAATATACATAACATAAAAGTTACCAATTGTGATGGTTAATTATATGCGTCAACCTAAACCTTGGAGTGCCCAGATGTTTGGTTAAACATTATTTCCAGGTATGTCTGTGAGGATGTTTCTGGATGAGATTAAATTGGGGTTGGTAGGGGCACCTGCGTGGCTCAGTCAGTTGAATATCTGCCTTTGGCTCTGGTCATGATCTCGGGGTCCTGGGATGGAGCCCTGGATTGGACTCCTTGCTTGGTGGGGAGTCTGCTTCTCTCTCGCACTCTGCTCCTTCCCCCTGCTTGTGTTCTCTCTCTCCCTCAAATGAATAAATAAATAAATAAATCTTCAAAAATTTTTGAGTTGGTAGACGGGGTAAAGCATATTGCCCTACCTAATGAGGGCGGCCATCATTCCATGTATTGAAGACCTGACTGGAATAAACGGCTGAGTAGGAAAGCATTCTCTCTGCCTGGCTGTCTTTGAGCTGCGACATTGGTCTTCTCCTTCCTTTGTTCTTAGACTCAGACTGAAACTTACACCATTGGCTTCTGGGTTGGGACTTCTCAGCTTCCATAATTGCAAGAGCCAATTCCTTGTAACAAATCTCTTCATAATATATTATCGGTTGTTTCTCTGAAGAATTCTGATACTTAGCCCTTCTTAAGTGCACAATTCACTGGCCTTTAAATACATTCTCATGTGCAATCATCACCACTACTCATTTTGAGAACTTTTTCATTATTCTAAACAGAAAAAATTTTTAAAAGATTTTATTTATTTGACAGAGAGAAACACAGCGAGAGAGGGGACACAAGCAAGAGGAGTGGGAGAGGGAGAAGCAGGCTTCCCGCTGAGCAGGGAGTCCGATGCGGGGCTCGATCTCAGGACCCCGGGATCATGACCTGAGCCGAAGGCAGACGCTTAACGACTGAGCCACCCAGGCGCCCCGTCTAAACAGAAATTCTGTACTCATTAAACAACATCCCCTATTCCTGTTCCCACCATCCCTTGGTAACCTCTATTCTTTTTTTTTTTTTAAGATTTTATTTATTTATTCGACAGCGATAGAGACAGCCAGCGAGAGAGGGAACACAAGCAGGGGGAGTGGGAGAGGAAGAAGCAGGCTCCCAGCAGAGGAGCCCGATGTGGGGCTCGATCCCAGGACTCCGGGATCGCGCCCTGAGCCGAAGGCAGACGCCCAACGACTGCGCCACTCAGGCGCCCCTGGTAACCTCTATTCTATTTTCTGTCTTCATGAATTTGCCTATTCTAGGTACCTCATATCGATGGAATCACTTGGTATGTGTCTGTGACTGGCTTGTTTCACTCAGCATAATGTCCTCAGGGTACATCCACGTTATAGCATGGGTCAGAATTTCCTTCCTTTTAAAGGCTGAATAATATTCCATTTTGTGTATGGATATCACAGTTTATCAATTTGTCTGTTGATGGATATTTGAGTTGTTTCTGCCTTTAGCTGCTGTGAACGGTGCTGCTGTGAAATTGAGTGTACAAGCAAGCCATGTTTTTTAAAGTTCACTGCTCTTGTCATCAAAGGAATCATGTGGTGGGCATCAGTTTTTTTTCTGTCCAGCATCCCTCACTTCTGCCACAGCCCCTCCTTCACCGGGAATAGAGGAGAACCTATAGTCAGGAATCACCCCATCTGTGCTAAATATCTCCTTTGCCCCAGTTGTGGCCATTTGGTCCCAAACTGAACACATCAGGACAGAGCTGAGGAAATGAGTTAGGGACACTGTTCGCAGCCTTACTACCAGCTATTTGGAACACCGCTCTCAGGGAATAAAGCACATCTGAGTCATCAAGACAGCCGGGGGGAGAATGCCCTGATGTCAGATGCCTCCGTGGCCCAGGAGTACTCCTTTCCTTCCTGGGATGAGTTGGGAGGCTCCAGTATCCTCTGACCACCTTGTCCAAGCTACTGCCTTTGGATTTATGTCTCTTGCAACCAAAAGGACATAAACTTTAAAAAAAAAGGACATGAACTCACTACTACGCTCAGTCTATATCAGAATAAGCTTAACCCAGGCAAGCGATTTATTAAGGAAGTGTTCTCAGGAAAAACCATGAAGGGAATGAAGTAGACAGGGGAGCAAGGTAAGCATGCAAAGAAGACCAGCAAGTGTGTGAGCAGCTCTGCGGTGTGAACAGTCAAAGAGCCAGGGTTTAGCACTGACACACCAGTCATGGACTGTAAGGCCCCCTGGAGCAGGGAGGCTGTGAGGACATCAAAGTTCCCATGGGTAAATCCCTCCAGTGTCCAAGAGCGAACCTCTGAAGGCTGCAGGTGTAAGCCATCAGCAGGGAAACGTACAGAATCCCAGCTCGTAGTGCTGGTAGAAGGGACCCGAGGATCTGAGGTGAAGGACACAGTGTTTGAAATGACATCTGGGGAAAGCTGGGGCCTCTCCCTCTTCCTGACTTCCCACCAGCCCCATCCGCCCATGAAAGGCTGGAAGATGCCATTAATACTCACATGTCCATGCACAGGCTGACCCAGTGATCCCACCATCAAAACTAATGTGTGTCACTCTGTGTTTGCATGCTGGGAAGCTCTCAGCTTTGCCCCTGTTTTCCCCAGTGACTTCTAATGTTCTATATGGGGCATTCCCTTAATGTGTACTGGCTAGAGAAAAAGAAAGGTTCTTCGAGGCCTTTCTGCCTCCAGAGCAGAGGCTTCGAATGCCAGCAATGGTCAGCCAGGCGATATGACGATGATCATGCTAGTGAATTCCAGCTTTATTGAGCACTTGCCATGTGCTATGCTTTCCATTCATCTCATCTCATTCAACAATTACACAAAGGAGATACCATTACTATCTCCATTGTCTGGATAAGGAATCTAAGCGAATAAATGATGGAGCCAGGGTTTAAATCCAGGCGGTCTTGACTCCACAATGTAATTAATTTCTCATGTGTTAAATAACAAAGATTCATGAAATAAAATACTGAGTAATACTAGGAGAAACATGAGAAACAGTTTTATTGGAAATATTCTAACACATCTTCTGAACAAGTAATCAAAAAATAAATAAGGACATAGAAGATATAACCATACAAAAAATTTTAACCTGAAAACAAATAGTGTACCTTCTATTCAAGTTCCATGGACAGTGACAAAATTCAACAAATAGTAAGCTACAGAGGATATTTTGGTAAATTTTGAAAAGCAGAAATTCTAAAAGTCAGTCTCTGATCCAATGCAATACAGCTAGCAGTAATATAAAACACGCCACTTAGAAATGGAAAAAACATGAACAGCATATCAAATTGCTCTTATGACAAAAAGTAAATCAAGAGTATAAACCAAACTATTCAGAAAATAATTTTAAAAATAGGATACAGTCAAAACTATCTGCAGAGGTAAAATTAACAGCATTAAATGCTTTTAGGGTCAAAAAGAGAAAAATAAAATGAATGAAGCACATAAGTTGAGATTTTGGAAAAGAGCATAAAAATAGCACCGCCCCTAAAAAAAAATTGAAGAAAGAAAATATTTGAAATAGAAAACAGAACAAAACAAAACAAAACAAAACAAAACAAAACACCCAGAGATTAAGAGTAGGAGAGACGTGTCTTCCAGCCTGTGGACAGAGAGGTATGCAGCTTTGCTCCACGTGAACTTGGTCTTCTGACAGGTGTCCGCAATCCGCCCCCTGCTCACTGCGCATGCTCTGCTTGGTGACGCCCTCTCCCGCGGAGGCTTCTGGTCCCGCAGCTCGTGTCTCTACGGCAGCACCGCCATCTTCTACGCGGTGGGCCTGCCTGTGGCATCTTCACGTGCTTTACAATCAATTCTCTCCACTTGGGGTTCCCGTTCCGTTGAACTTGAGTTCCTAGACAGGAACTATGTTCTGATCATCATTGGTTCCTCAAGGCCTGGGGGAGGTGAGTCCTTAATAAATGTCTGTTGCATGAAGGAATGAGGGGATGGGCTCGAGCACTGATTCCTGAGTTGCACTGGGTCCCGGGGTTGCATCTGTCCCCACTGCCCAGCCACAGGCTCCAAGCCAATGCCTTGAGGCCTGGAAATGAATTATTCCAACAATAAGAGGACTAAGTATAAAAGTAGCTGCCTAATGGGATATTGACGTAACCAACGATTGTGTGGACAATGCAATAAAATGCGAGGAAGGGGGGCTTTGATTTTTTCCCTTATTTTCTTTCCTGCTTAAATAATCAAACACTTCCTTTGTGAAATGGAAAATAGTCCTCTCTGTCCTCAGGGCCCGGTTCAAATGCCGCCTTCTCCAGGGAACCTTCCCTCATTTCTCCAACTAGTAACAATCTTGCCTTTCCCGGGCTTCCAGAACATCTGCCCCTCCCTCTGGTCTCTTGAAATTCTGCCTTTGCTTATTTGTGTCGACATCCTCCCGACAGGATTGCGCGTCTCCTGCACAGCGTCACCCCTGGTAAGCTTCACTAGGATGTTCCTCCGAACTCAACCCATTCTCCTTAGCACGTGCAGGGGTGCGGAGGGGACAACATACTTTGAATAGGCAGTTGCCTGGCTGGCAGAGACCACACCGAACTCAAAGCACGCGAGGGCAGAGGATCATAGTGGCCAAACAGACTCCCACAAACCTCAGGGACCAGCTCATGCACACTCCCACCCACAATGCACCTGGCTGAGAAAAGGTTCCAGAAGAATGCTGTGCAGCTCCAGCTAGAACGAGGCAGGGAGGTGGGGGCTGCTGTCATTACCGGAGGCTGATAAATGCAGCAGAGGCAGCTGTGCTGATCGTCTTTTTTGTGCCCAGGTGACTAAGGAGAGGGCATTCCAGACGCCTGGGTCCAGCCGAGCAATCCCCAGTGGCAAGAGGATAGCAGATTTACTTTAGAAAGAACCATAGCATTAACCACTGCCATGACTCTCCAAATCATCCCTACTTGGCCATCAGAACAATCTTTCTAAAACTCAGATCATACCCTGGCACTCACGCCCCTACTCAGAACCCTTCAGCGGTTCCCCACAGCCCTCAGGACTTGGCCTGACATTGCAGGCTCCACGTGACCTGGCCCCCCTTCTCTCCATTGCTCTCTCCCGCCACACACAGCCACGCCCCCAAACACTGAACTCCCTGAGGATTCCCAGTCTGGGCCCTCTCTTTCTTCACTACACATTCTCCCCTTACAGCATTTCATCCAGGACCATGGGCTCAAAAATCATCCGTATGTGACAACTCCTAAATTTTCTTCTGGTCTGAACTTCTCTCCAGAACAAAATATAACCAATTACTACTTGACGTCTTCACCTGGATGTCAAGGACATCTCAAACTCAACTGTCTAAAATACCCATCCCACCTGACCCCCTTACTCTGCTTGGCTCCCCCATATCAGTAAATATCTCCACCATCCACCCAGCTACTCTGGTCCGTCCCTCTCTGACTGCTTGCACATTCCCTGAACCATGAGTGCCACTGATTGTATCGCTAAATTTTCTCGAGCATCTAAATTAATTCCCTGGTCTAAGCCACATCTCCCACCCGGACTACACAAGAGCCTCCTGCCAGATCTCGCTACTTCCTCCTCTGTGCCCGTACAATGCATTCTCACACACCGTCCAAGTCTAATACGCACATCGAACCACGCCAGTCCACCGAAGCTGCGTTAGAATCCAGGCTTCTAGTTTTAAGGGGCTCCCACTGGCCAAATCTGGGATAATTCGAGCACCAAAACAATTACGGTTAATCACTAAAATTATTGGAAAATGGTAGAAACCCAAAAGTCCCTGCTCATAATAAATATATAAATAAATAGGCAGAAGAATGTTAAGGGGAGAGAGAGCTGAAGTCATTCTATAACCCTCCTGACACTGACCGATTTACTTCAGGCAAGAAGCCTGGATGGCTGTTTAATCTCATCTATTTAATCATCTCTGGAATAGGATATCTGCACGGTTGTAACTGTCTCCCTGATTGCATATCGGTGACCAGGGAAGAACAGTAACTATAGATTAATCGGACAATATTTAAATCACCAAGGAGGAGGAGATAGAGAGCATGTGCCTTTGTTGCCTGACCGGGAAAGACACAATACCATTTATGTCCTCTTCCAGCAGGAATGTGTGGTGAAGAAACAGAGGACAAACCCCGAAAGGAGGACTATTCTTTTAAGGGGGAAAACTGAATTTTTCCATCATGTCAATGTCATAAAAGACAAAGCCAACTATTCCGGATTAAAGGAGACTAAAGAGAAATGACAGTGGAATCAATCACTTCATTTCTAGACTGGATCCTGGACTCGAGGGAAAATCCTATGTAAAGGACATTTTTGAGGTAATTGACAAAATGGGTGATAATGGGATATACTGTGTTACATTACTATTAAATTTAGTGAAGTGGATAACTGTTTTTGTATACACTGTAACTGTAAGGAATGTGATGTATGCAACTTATTCTCAAATAGTTCAGAATAAGAGTCACCTGTAACACTTCATAAAGAGAAGGAATTCATAATTTTCACAGGTGAATTTGGGAAAGAGGACAGATGTCCGTTGTACTATTCACTTTTCTGTAACTTGGAAATTATTTCCAAATATAAAGCTAAATCGAAAAATCCAGGCTCCTTACCACGGCCCACAAGGCACCTGCCATCACCCCCAGCCAACCTGTCCAGCCTTATCTTGACCAGTCATCATGGCCAGCATACTCAGCTCCAGCGACACGGCTGCCTTTCAGTTTCCCCAACATACCAAGTTCTTGCCCGCCTCTGGGTCCTCATGCACGCACCTACTGTTGCCTCTGTATGGAATGATCTTCCTCCAGCTCAGTTCTCAGGGATACAGTAATTATCACTTCTCAAAATGGCCTTTGACCCCCACTCCAACCTAATACAGACCTATTATATTCTTTCATAGCTCCCTGAACTTCCCCTTCATGAGACTGATCACGGTTTGTAAGATTTCGTATTTTGGGCGGATTCCTAATGCCCATCTTTTCTCGTAGCCTGAAAGCTCCCTAAAGCTGGGGATCCCGTCTGTTTCACCCCCGAATGTGTCCTCCACCCCAGCTGCTGGACCTGACATGCTGCCGGGCACTTAGGACACAGCGGATTAAATGATGAATTCTGCCCTCCAAGTTCACCCCCAAATTGTTGGTGGCTCTCAGAGGACACGCCCTACAGTCCACGTCTAGCTGAAGGAACGGATTCATGAGGCTGTGTCTATGCAGGCTTCTTGGGTTCCCTATGGCTACACCAGTACTTGAAACTAAGAGGTCATGGTAAGGAAGGAGGGGAACTCAGGGGGAGACTTATGCTAAGGGAGAGGTGATGAATTCAGCTGAGAGCCTGGAACCTCAGAGGGGGTGTCAAGGAGGCCGTTGGCTGGATCGGGCTGGTGCTCAGAGGGGCAGTTTGGATTGGAGACATGCCCAATTGCCAAAGCTGTGGGCAAGAGGAAGACCCCTCACAGACCTGTATGTGCAAAAGAGAAAAGAGTCCAAGGAATGGGGCCCGGAGGACCCAGACTTAAGGGCTACGCGGAGAAAAATGTCTCTGGAAGCAAAGAAAAGTAGGAATAATATCAGGGGAGAGAGAGAGAGAGAGAGTTGTCACAGAAGACAAGAGAGGAGGCCAGTTGGGCGCTAAACTCCATGCACTTGTGTTTCCTTTTTCCTTGTTCAAGGTCAGCATCTGACATCTCATGAGTTGAGGTGGCCTGGTGGGGACTAAGGGCTTGCGCTCTTGTCTGAATCTTGACTCCACCACCAATAGGCTGCGTGGCCTTGGGCCATGGACCTAACTTTCCCCGACTCCGAGCCCCCGTCTGCAGACGGGAGTAGTACTCGTGTTCACTCTCTAGGGCTGCTGTCAGGATTACAGGAGCTCATCGCTGGAAAGCCCTTCGATCCGTGTTTGGTCCACAGTCTAGGGATGAACGAACATCATAGGTCGTGCGCGGCAGGGGCAGAATGTACTGGTTCCAGCCAATAGGATTGTTTCCTGGGTTTAGCCAATGACAGGGCTTCAGACAAGAGCCAAAGAGCCCTCTCACCACCTTCTTTCTATTCCACGTCCCCTTCCTGATCCAGTCTCTATTAAACAAACCTACCGTGGGCAGTCCTTTCTCCAAAGCCTCTTTCTGAAAATCGTCTCCCCCCCCCCCCGCCGCCATGGGTGCCCCAATTTCACATGATGCCAGAGTTTGCCCACTTGGTTGTGACTAAACGCTGTGTTTCAGGTAACCATGGTGACGGCTCTCCCTCAACACAGCTACCTTCGGTGATGTCCCTAAGTCTCCCCAGGCCTCTTACTTGGAGACTGCCAGTGTCCACCAGTAGCTTCTGACCATCCCAACTCTGAAGGGAAGAGAAGCGTGTGGACACACCACAGCTTACAAAGGAACTCCACAACAAAACCTCCCTTTCGTCCTCACAACGGCCCTGTGAGGTAGATACAGCAGATAATCACGACCCTGGTCCCCGTTTATCAAGCATGTACACTGTACCACGCTCCGTGTGAAGCATTTTCCTACGTGATCTCACTTAAACTCACCCAAGTCCTATGAAGTGGGCTCAGCGTTTCCATTGTACAGGGGAGAAAAATGGGGCTCAGAGTGCCTAGAACTTGCCCCAGATCAAAGAGGTAGTAAGTAACGGGTTCAGACTTCAGACCATCTGACAAAGCCACACTTTTAACCCTTCTACAGCGTCGCCTCACACAGCAAGTCTATGACTTCCAGGCACCATCCTGTCCATTCAGTGGAAGCTCAGAGGGGTGAAGTGACTTGCCCAAAGTCTCACATCTAGGAACTGGCAGAGCTGAGATCCACGATTGGATCTTCTGGCTCTGAGGCCCCTGAAACCAGGAAGCATCAGTGACTGGGTCCTAATGATGTGCTAGGTCATTATTTCCGTAGCAGACTTGCCTTGCCAATCCTGTTCAGCCCAGAACAGTATTTCTATGCAGGAAGTCCTTCTTGACATGTTCTGGGAAATTGATGTTTTCCTGAATCCCAAGACCAATCAGTCAAGAGATTGGGAGAATAGGAAAACGTGTTATAATTTTCCTGTGAGAACTCATGCTTAACAATAAACATAGAGGGGCGCCTGGGTGGCACAGCAGTTAAGCGTCTGCCTTCGGCTCAGGGCATGATCCTGGAGTCCTGGGATCGAGCCCCACATCAGGCTCTTCCGCTATGAGCCTGCTTCTTCCTCTCCCACTCCCCCTGCTTGTGTTCCCTCTCTCGCTGGCTGTCTCTATCTCTGTCGAATAAATAAATTAAAAAAAAACAATAAACATAGAGGCATTCCTGGTATGAAAGAATCCCTGGCATCTAAGTAGAAAGTATGAGAAGGAAATCCTGATATACGGAGTCCAAGACTAAGGTAGACATGTTGGGAACTTGGGTCAGAAGGAGAGAAGTGGGGCTCTGTCAGAGCTCTGGCTCTGTCAGAGGAGCGTGTGACTCTTGATCTCAGTTTCGTGAGTTCAAGTCCCACGGTGGGTGTAGAGATTACTTAAATAAATATTTGTTAAAAAAGGAGAAGTGGTCACAGTCCAATCATTGTTTTTCATAGCTGTTGCCATATCACAAATGGATCTGTGGCCCTATCTGCTGTAAAGTCATTTTCACAAACAGAATATTAATCTGTTTACATGCATCATATATCTCATACAAATCCTATGACTGATGTTCCAAGAATCAAATTTTGGAAACAAACTAGTCCTCCAATGGTCAATTTCAACACATACTGCTGTGTGATAAATCGTGTTGAAGATTTAAACATTTCGTTATTCACATGCTACCCAATAATGTTCTCTGGTATTTTTTGGTTTTTTAATATTTGCTATAGCCTACAGTTCTTTGTAAGTACTCTTATTTATGTAAAAAAAATACAGAAAGTTATGAAAAATAGTGATCTCAGGAATTCCCAAGAATTCCAATTTCTCATTTCCAAATCCTGAAAATGAGTATCTGCTGGGAAATTGGAAACCTTAGCCCAGAGAAATGGATGAACTTCTCAAGGAGCCCAGTGGGATGGCCAACTATGGAGAGTCCCTCTTTCCTGGCTTCCAGGAAAGTCTCTGCACAGGAGCAGGTCCTGGAGTAGAGCTTCCTTGGCCAACATGCCTCTAAAGGCAAAGGTCTGAGAAGAGGTTACTTCGGGGATCCATGGGCTGAGCCTGGAACACTGGTCTTAATGTGAAATATCTGAAGCCTCAAGTTTTATCTCAATCTCATTCCAGAGAGTATCTGCTCACCTTCGTTTAGAAAGTTTTGTGTAATTACCATGAGAAAAATGGCTCCTCCTTAAATGGACGCCCCGTCAAACTTGCACCTTTAACTCTTGACCAGCAGAGGCGCTGCTGCAGGCCGGGCTGTGGAATCAGGCAGGCGAACCTAGACCTGGGTCTGCATGCTGGTTCTGTACGTACTGGCTGTGTGACTTTGGGCAGGTCCTTTAACCTCTCTGAGACTTAGTTTCTCCCTCTGTAAAACGCTGATCATGAGAACACCAGGGTCACTGGGATGTTGTGAGGATTAAATGAGATCATCGCTGTGAATCACAATGCCTGGCACAGAGTAAGCTCTCAATAAACGGGAGACTATTTCCTAATATGACAGTGGACTGGGGGAGGAAGAGCTTGGTGAAAGCCCTTGGAACTACTCACAGGGCTCATGTGCCCCCGGCCTTCTGCAGGCGGGGATTTTCCAGGTCTCTGGGCTCTGCCAGAAGCCTCAGGCTCTCCCCACTAGCCTAGGACGCCTTCCCCGTCCCCAGGCGGGGCCAGGCTGGGGGGGTGGGGGGCTCCAGGGCAGAAAGGCCTCTGTCCCACGTGGGTTCCCAGGGGACTGGCGAGCTTGGCACCGGATAGAAGCTCTTGAAGGACGTCCCCTGGTGCTTGAGGTAACCCTGTTCCCCCCCCAGCCCCCCCGGGCCTCCAGTGGGCCTGCCGTGGGTGGGGCTGGGGTGGGGTGGAGGTGGGGCAGGTGGGGTTTGGGGTGGGGGTGGGGATAGGGCTTGGGGTGGGGGGTGGAGATGGGGCTTGGGGCGGGAGATGGGGGTTCGCTGGCGGGGGTGGGGAGGTGCAGGGTCCCCGCGCGTGAGTGGGCCCCGCGGGGCCTGGGTGCGACGCGGCCGCAGGGCTGGCTGGCCAGGCGTCGCGGGAGACTGGAGGCCGGCGGACGCGGGGGTGGGCGCGCCGGTGCGGGAGGAGGTGGGCACCCACCCCGCACTCCAGTGCGCCCGGGGCCGCTGGCGGCGAAGCGTCCTCCGGCGCGGGGTGTGGTCCGAGTGGTGCCCAAGCCCTTTGCACACTTGGGGTGCCGGTGGGCCCGCTCACTGCGCGAGGGTCCGTGGCGAGCAAGATGGGTGCTGTGACCTTAGGTTCGAGGCAGGCGAGGGCGGCTCGCCCGCGAAGTTCCTGCGGTAGCTGTAGGGCTGGGAGGCTCCTTCCACAGGCGGGCCCCGAGTGGGTGGCTGGCTCTTGGGGCGGCCAAGAGAGACCCGAGGGCCTGGTCTTGCCTGGGGAGCCGGCTCACCTCCCCTTCCCCTGGGGGATCGTCCTGGGTGCCCTCGGGGCCTTGCTTCCTCCCCCGGGAGCTCTGGTGTCCGGCAGCACCGCGGAAACTGGCCGCGCGTTTGTCCGGAGGCCCCTTCTGGGAAGAAGCCTCCTAAGGGGCTCTGTCTTCAGACCTTTCTCGTGGAAGGCTCTCCTGGTCATTCTCACTCCCGAATCCTGCAGGAGGAAAAGAGGAATCTGGGTAGTGTTTTCTCCTCCCTCCACCCAAGACCAGGAAAACCCTGCCTTGGGAATCTTAAATGGGGCAAATGGGGGGAAAATCTTTGCAAACGACAGTTGTATTTCTGACAGCGGGGGGTGGGGTGGAGGCAGGGCTTTGTGGGGGACTCGGCTCCTGAAATCGGACAGAGCGGCTCTACACTTAGTTGCAATGTGATTTTAGGCAAGTTACAGAACTTCTTGCAGTCTGTTTGCTCAGCTATAAGGTGGGGATAGGGTAAAGGCAGCCTCAAAGGACTGTCAGTGTGATGGGGGGGGGTCCACAGACCGTCAGCATGGGGGGCACAGCAGTGCTATGTTAAATCGGAAAGATCAAATATAAACTTGTACCTTAAACAAAAATGTTTCCAACTCTGCTGCTACCAGGTGAGGTCCAGTACCCCCCCCCCCAACTATCGTGTATACCCTTAATGCCCAGCTATTGGCGTCTTATATTATTTACCATTAAAATAACCAGGAGTCCTTGGAGGGTAGCTGATTCCATTTCTTAAACAAGAAAAATCTACAAGCATCCTGTCGATGCCAGAAAACAGGGATATTTTCAAGGATGTCAGCGGTAGTGTTACAAAGACAAATATCCTAATTAAACGGTCTACCATTTTCAAAGCTGTTACGATTTGAGCATCCTAAAATCTGTAACAATCATTATGCTTCAGTGAAATGTCTGGGGAAGGCTCTGAGTCCCTAAACTACTCAAAAGTAGAAAGTCAATAGAAAATCTTGAAAAGGGTCGTTGTACTCGGATACACTCTCCTACAGGTCGTAGAGCTTCTCCTACAGGGAGCTGTCCCAGAAAGGCGATGAGAATAGGTATATATGATTTTGATGATTTTTGTAAATAGGAGAGTGCAAATATATGGGTATCTTGATTCTTCTATTATTCCTGTACTTCTGTTTATAAGGCGGAAATATGAACTCATTTCTCTCTGTGCGAGGAGGGAACTGTGAGCCCAGTGACCCTGGGAAAAGCAGGATTACGGTGACCGAACAGCACTGATAAATACACAGAGTAGTCAGGGAGGAGGAGATGTCAACACTGTTCCAGCTGATGACGCACCCATCGGTCCTGAGGAGAACTAGCTTCAAATACTTATTACCTCATCTCCTAAGAACATTGTTTTCAAGACACATAGACCAATGGAACAGAATAGAGAGCCCAGAAATGAACCCTCGGCTCTTTGGGCAACTAATATTTGATAAAGCAGGAAAAAACATCCGGTGGGAAAAAGACAGTCTCTTCAATAAATGGTGCTGGGAAAATTGGACAGCTACATGCAAGAGAATGAAACTTGACCACTATCTCACACCATACACAAAAATAAACTCCAAATGGATGAAAGACCTCGATGTGAGACAGGAATCCATCAAAATTCTAGAGGAGAACATAGGCAACAACCTCTACGACATCGGCCAAAGCAACCTTTTTCATGACACATCCCCAAAGGCAAGAGAAACAAAAGATAAAATGAATTTATGGGACTTCATCAAGATTAAAAGTTTCTGCACATCCAAGGAAACAGTCAGAAAAACTAAGAGGCAGCCCACGGAATGGAAGAATATATTTGCAAATGACACTACAGATAAAGGACTGGTATCCAAGATCTACAAAGAACTTCTCAAACTCAATACACGAGAAACAAATAAACAAATCAAAAAATGGGCAGAAGATATGAACAGACACTTTTCCAATGAAGACATACAAATGGCTAACAGACACATGAAAAAATGTTCAAAATCATTAGCCATCAAGGAAATTCAAATCAAAACCACACTGAGATACCACCTTACGCCAGTTAGAATGGCAAAAATAGACAAGGCAAGAAACAACAATTGTTGGAGAGGATGTGGAGAAAGGGGATCCCTCCTACATTGTTGGTGGGAATGCAAGTTGGTACAGCCACTCTGGAAAACAGTGTGGAGGTCCCTTAAAAAGTTAAAAATTGAGCTACCCTATGATCCAGCCATTGCACTACTGGGTATTTACCCCAAAGATACAGACGTAGTGAAGAGAAGGGCCATATGCACCCCAATGTTCATAGCAGCAATGTCCACAATAGCTAAATTGTGGAAGGAGCCGAGATGCCCTTCAACAGATGACTGGATTAAGAAGTTGTGGTCCATATATACAATGGAATATTACTCAGCTATCAGAAAGAACGAGTTCTCAACATTTGCTACAACATGGACGGCACTGGAGGAGATAATGCTAAGTGAAATAAGTCAAGCAGAGAAAGACAACTATCATATGATTTCAGGAGGGCACGTATTGCATGGTGCACTGGGTGTTATACACAACTAATGAATCATCGAGCCTTACATCGGAAACCGGGGATGTACTGTATGGTGACTAACATAAAATAAAAAAAAAACATTAAAAAAAAAAAAAAAAAAAGAACATTGTTTTCAACCTGAGGAACTTAAACAATACCGGGCAACTAAACTAAACTAAACTAAATAAAATATAAAATAAAATAAAAAATAAAATTTAATTTAAAAATAAAAAATTTAATTTAATTTAATTTAGAAATAAATGAAATAAAATAAAAAATAAAAGAAAATTTAATTTAAAAATAAAAATTAATTTAATTTAATTTAGAAATAAATAAAAAATAAAATAAAATAAAATTTAATTTAAAAATAAATAAAATTTAATTTAAAAATAAAATAAAATGAAATAAAAATACCAAGCTACAGATCCCATCAAAAAGATCCCCAGATTCTATAATAACGGATTCATCTTCAGGATAAAGAACTCTCACAACTTACCAATCATAAAAGTAACAAACCAGTTGAAAAATGGGCAAAGGAGCTGAACAGACGTTTCTCCAAAGAGCACCGCACATGGCTACCAAGCACACGAAAAGACGCTCAACACCACTATTAGATGCAAATCAAAACCACAACAGGAAGACCACAAAGCCACAAAAATCACACTCATTTGGGTTGCTACTATTAAAGAAAAAACACCCAGAAAATAACAAATGTTGACGAAGACATGGAGAAACTGAAACCCTTGCGCACTGTTGGCGGAAATGTACAATGGTGCGGCTGCCGTGGAAAACGGTGTGACAGGCCCTCAGAAAAGAGCTGGCAAGGGGCGCCCGGGGGGCTCAGTCGGTTAAGAGGCTGCTTTCGCCTCAGGCCATGATCCCGGGGTCCTGGAATTGAGCCCCCTGTGTCGGGCTCCCTGCTCTGCGGGGAGTCTTCTTCTTCCTCTCCCTCTGCCCCCCCCCCATTTGTGCTCACTCTCTCTCTCTCTCTGTCAAGTAATTAAATACAATCTTAAAAAAAATTCTAGGAAGATATAAAAATAATAACTGGTAGAATTACTGAAGCCCTAGAAAGGTATAAAAATTGGAACCTCAGGGAGGTGTTGGAGTAGGGACAAGAGAAGGTTAAACCCATGGTTTTAGCACTTTCATAACCAGGTTTGATGGCAAGCTTTTAATAAATTCTGTAATTACTCTATTTGTATATGCTTACAGCATATGAGCCTTCAAAAGAACCCACCATATTGACTTTGTCTTTACCGTGAAATTATTTAAGATAATTTCATTGGCCAAATTGCAATCAAAGCCTAAGTCCCCCATAGAAAACAAATGGTTTTCAATTTTTTTTCTTTTTCGCTATAGTCTAATAAACTGAGCATGAGACAGAGTTTTGGAGGTCGTAAATATTTCTCTCCAGCCCAGAAGTCTCTCAAATATGAAATCGTCTCTCAGGGGTTCTGACTTCCCCTTAAACGAGCAGGTGCAGGTAAGAACACCTGGCACAGGGCCCGAAGCATAGGACGATCTCAAATCCAGTTTGGATGAGCTCACGTACTGGGAAGGGAAGGCGAGGACATCAGCGAGGCACAGGACAGGGAGGGGCTCTCGCAGGCATGTTGTCTGGTTCACCGGGTGGCTGTTCGGTCATTTAGTAGATGCTAACTGGGCACCAAGGGGTGTCAGGTGCTAAAGATACCATAGTCCAAAGGACAAGCCCTTCCATTTTTTCCTTCTTCCAAGTCCCACTGGCCACCCCTATCTTTCAGCCACAATCCACGACCTACCACACTTTTCCCTTGGGGCCACTCTCATGAATGCAACTAAGACGTTCCAGGCCCCCATGGCAGCCCTGGCTCCCCTTCAAGAGATGGAGAGTCAAGGTCTCAGTTCAGGGTTTAGGTGCTCAGCTCATCTCCACCTAAGTGGTTAGAAGCATGGGCTTTGGATCCCACGGCATAGGCGTGAGTCCTAACTCAGCTGGGCTTTCGGTTTTGGTTTGGTTTTGGTTTTTTGGCTAGGTGGCTCAGCTCCTTTTTATCCTTGACCTTGGGCATGTAATATAACATCACTAGGCCTGTTTTCTTGTCTACCTCGTCAGGATAATAATCCCTACTCAAAGGGGTTCCTGGGAGGATTAAAGGAGATTATCCATAGGTGTGGGAGTATGAGAGTGCGTATTATACGTATATCTGATCTGTATCTATATATGGATAGAGATATAGGCCTGGAGGAACATTAGTGGCTGTTATTATTACCTTACTACTGCTGTTACTTCAGGGTTTGCTCGGAAAATCTTGGATATTTGCTTAGGGCTATAACCAAATAGATTAGATCAAACCACTGGCAAAACATGCTGTTTATTTTCCTGAGTATTAATTCATTGCCCTATTCAGGCCAATTGATGACTGTTCTAGTTCCCATTTCCCCCAAATCATCAACAGAGAAAAACAGATGACGAACGTCAGAAAGAAGGTTCTGGGAAAACATGTCTGCAGAGATAACAGTGTGGGCAAGTGGTTGGAACGCAGAGCATGTATCTGATCCCACTGGGTTCGGGGCCACTGCTCAGAGTTGTGTAAGCTACGCACGGCACAATTCTTGGAGGTGCCCCTCACTTCCTGGTAACAGGAGATCTGTACAGTTATTACAACAAATTTCCAACAGATGGCAGTACATTGTTTGAAGGAAGGGGTACCTTCTTCTAATTCACACCATCAGGCTAGGAATTGATGAACCATTCATTGGAAGAGCTGATCATGGTCTCTCCAGGCGAGAGAGCATGTAACCCACTCTCCTGTCTTGTGTGTGGGTCTAGGATTTAAGAAACCGGTGGCAGAGAGGAACTGCCTTCTCTCCAGGCCTGGGGCAAAGATGAGAATTCCTTGTGTGGTAGACAGATTTCTAAAGCTAACCCCCTAAAACTCCTGGCCCCTGGTTTTCAATCAAACACGAAGCTAGGTGCTGCTGCGAAGAGATTCTGCAGATCTTACTAAAGATGTAATTAACGTTCCAAGTCAGTTGATGTTACAATACGGAGATTATCACCCAATCAGGTAGCCACTTAAAGCAGAGTTTTCTCCAGCTGGTAGCAGAAAAAGAAGTCAGAGACTTGAAGCAGGAGGGGGGTTCTGAGCTATTGGTGCTTGAAGATGAAGGGAGCCACGTGACGAGGAACGTGGTGGCCTTTGAAGAGCTGCCCCCAGCGGACAGCCAGCAAGGAAACATCCAGCACAACCCAACACAGCAAGGAACTGAATATGGCCAACAACCTGAACTCCTTTGGAAGTGCATTCTTCCCCCAAGCTAGGGAAGACCCCAGCCCAGCCAATACCTTGACTTTGACCTTAAACTTTGCCAAGCCAAGACACTGATCTGAGAACCAGCAAAGTCCGCAGGACCTGCTTTAAAGGGGTATTGTTTAAAGCTGCTAAATTTGGGGTAATTTGTTATACAGCAAGATAAAACTAATACGCTTGGTTTCCTGAAAGATCTCAGTGGGAGGTGCCTGGGTGGCTCAGTTGGTTGGGTGTCTGCCTTCGGCTTGGATCGTGATCCCGGAGTTCCAGGATCAAGTCCTACATCGGGCTCCCGTCTGCTTCTCCCTCTGCCCTTCACCCTGCTCCTGCTCTCTCTCTCTCAAATAAATAAAATCTTAAGGCCATAAGGGTGGTCCCTACCCTGCCCTAGGTGTGTGGGGTGGGTGTCTTTATGATAATCACCTGTGACCAACAAAGACTAACCAGCCCCTAAAAAGGAAGTGAACCATTGAAGGTGTTATCAATAGAGATGTTAAAAGGATTTGAGTTCCCTGGTGAGCTTTCCGAGAAAGACCAACCCTAAAGGCCCTTGTTGGGAACCCTGTCGGGACCCCTCTCATTTTTGAGCTTTTTCTGTATCTTCACTTAAGAAACTTCTGTATCACTTTACACACACACACACACACACACACACACACACAAATAAATAAGGGTGGGCCCTAAGCCGATATGCCTGGTGTCCTTAATTAGGAGAGATTAAGACACCCACACACACAGAGGGAAGATCATACGCAGACACAGGGAGAAGATGGCCATCTACAAGCCAAGGAGAGCGGTCTCAGAAGAAACCAACACTGCCGACACCTTGAGTTTGGACTTCCAGCCCCTAGAAGTGTGAGAAAATAAATTTCTGTTGTTTCAGTCGCCACTCTGAGGCACTTTGTTATGGCAGCCCCGGCAAACTGATACCCTGGCCCCCGAGAGGAAAACGTTGCCCTACACCATGGCCCTGTTTGCGAGGACCCAGGATCCTGTTCTGGCTGCTAAAGAGTTAATAAAATCATGAACCGATAAAGAACAGCTAACAGACATCTAAGGGGACTCAGAAACCACGCTGGGCCCCTGGATGAAACAGCTGCAACTGAAATAAAATTGATGGAAGAAGACTGTTTTTTTTTAAAAAAAAAAAAAAAAGGTTACAAGTGCTCAAACTTCCTTGCCACCAGTCTTCTGATCCTCTTCCTTCCAAGTCCCAGATCATCCAGCCAAACCAAGAGCAACTGCCCCTGAATGCATATAGTTGTGTACTTCTGGCCCTTTCTCGTGCCAGACATAATGAACAACCAAATGCACTGCTGGAAGATCTGTCCACTGCAGGACTTTTCTTCACCCCCATCCAAGTGGGGTCGGGGTCCCGCCTGTCCCTGTCGGGTCGCAAGAGCGTATCAGACTCATCTGTATAGCCTTGAGGTTTTTCTTCCACAGTCAGCTGGGAATAAGGGCCACCCTAGGATGTCACGGGTTTTGAGGGAGAGAAGACAATGCAACAGGAACCACTTGCTCGTGTAAATGGCTCCTACCATCTGGATCTTTCCAAGCCTGGTCTCTTCTATGCCATTTTCACTTGATAATACATTACTGCTGTTCACACTCAATGTCATGGTTATGTTGGGCAGACAACACTCCATTCATGATGAGACTCTCAGGTCGCATGGTCACCCAAGGTCACTCAGGTAGGTGTTTGGTCCCTACCAACTCCCCGTAGCAAACCAGACACTTTCTCAAAAGTAGAATATTTGTGTGCAAAAAAGGGCCCACATTTATCAAATATCCTGTGAGTCCGTGCTTGAATTCTGCGATTAGTGAATGCTACTGGCTCCTTCTAGAGGACCCACAGGGCATCCCCGCTTGCCATGGACACTTTGGATACCATGGAGTCTGCCCGATCATCGGCAGCCAGCGGTCGGGCAGCATGAACTCCCAGGCAGCTCCCAGTGCCTGCAGAGCCCTAGTCCAGAAACTTCACTGAGTTGGCAGACCCCTGAAGGTTTTGTGGGGTTTACCTCCCACTTTCTAGTTGGCGTATGTCTTACTAAGGCAATTAAAGTATGTGTTACCTCCTTCTCCTTAGCTCCAATAATGCTGTCAGTATAATGGCCCAGTGTGATGTTTCGTGGAATGTTAAGGTGATCAAGATCTCTGCGGACTGTATTACTTCGGAGCAGAACCTGAAGATACACGATGGCCTGGACAGCTAAAAAGGAAGCTGCTCTGCTGGACCCTGCGTACTGTCACGGAGAGAAAGCCAGGTAACAGCTACCTGCCAAATACCCGGGGCTGTGCTGACTTGCTCTGGGGAAGGTACTAACTCTGGGGCAGCGGCTGCAATCGGAATCATCACCTGATTTAAGTTCATGACAGTCCACAGTCGTTCTCCAAGCTCCGTCTGACTTCCGCACAGGCCATACTGTGGGTTAGGTGGGTGGGTGATAGGTCTCACTACACTTGTTTCTTTCAACTCTTTGACCAAGACATCCATGGCATGAATCTCCACACTTTTCCCAGGGATGTGCTATTTTTACTGGGTTGTTGTTTTTGTAGGGAGGGGAAGTTTCCAGAGGCTTTCACTCAGTCCTTCCTACCCTATTGGCCCCCAGTCTATGGGTAAGAGAGCCTATGTGGCGATTCTGCTACTATGTTAGTTTTCTGTTTATTGCCTCTCGGCTTCAAATTCACCCTCCAGTATCTGCTCCAAGATAACGGGCTGGAACATGTAAGCATTTCTCAGTGCACTGAGCGTAATGTTAAGCCTTGCCAGTAGAGGGCGCCAGAGGGCCATTGAACGAGGAAGGGGCTGCCCTTCCTGGTTCTAGTCCTGCTGAGGTTTCCGTTTTCTCGCACTTGCTGCGCAGTTTTGCAGGACTACACGTATGTGGGCACATCCAGTGGGCCTTAGATGTGTGGCCAGAGTAAGGAGTTCTTTGCGGGAGCTCACAGATCCCAGCTTGCCACCACCTTGCCGCGCCTCCTCTTCCCGGACTCAGACCCCCCAAACCGCAGACCACATGCTGCCTTTGCGGTAAGTGGATTCCTTACACTTGGACTCCTTTTGCACACTCACCCATCAGTCTTGACCCTCCTGCAGCTTTCTCTAGCCCTGAACTTCTGCAGAGCAAGGTCTCTCTAGCACTTGACTTCGGTAGTGATCCGGTTTTCTCCCGCGCTGGGCTTTACCAAGTGCACTTTCCGTTTGACTCCTGAAGTGGCTCGGCTTGCCACGGCGCTAGACTCCTGGGTTGGTGCAGTCTAGCACTGGGCTCTTGCAGAGTGTACTTCCTATGGTCTTAGTTCTAGCAACTTCACCCGACACTCCAGAGGGCAGATTTCCAGGAAGTCCCATTGTGGGGGGCACATCACTGACTTCTCTGCCTTTCTTTCGTTTGTTCGTTAGTTTTTTTTTACTTAAGTGATCTCTACACCGAGCGTGGTGCTCAAACCCACAACCGTGAGATCAACAGCTGGGTGCTCTTCCCAGAGTCAGCCGGATGCACCCCTCCCCCCCATGCCCTTTCAAATAAAGCCTGGATCTTAGACGTGGTGGAAGAGGACTCTGCCTTGGGTTTGTCATCTCAGCCCCAGGGACAAGTAGCTGATCTTTACGTCTGCTACTTCTACAGTCTCTAGAATTGTCTTGAGCTCTCGTTAGCCTATTCTCTAAGCTTCCAAGCCCCTATTAATAATTCTTTATGTTAAACTTTCCCATTGTGGCTTCTGTCTCCTGATTGGACCTTGACTGATCGATAATTGGTACTGGGAGTGGTCCTAGGAGACAGACCCATACAGACGGGGTTTTGCCATTGATTTGGTCACATTTGGGCTTCAGTAGTGCTGAGTTCTTTGCCAGTGGGAAGTGGTACGCTAGAAATCCACAGTCTGCAGTCGCGTCACAGTTAAAGCGGTCACCGGTGGCTGATCGTGAGGAAGCACTGCCCTTGACTGCGATGGCGGTAGTAATGACTAACGACCGCGGTGGAGGATGGATGCTTTTCAGTGCGTTTGAGTGATCGCAGAGAGAAAATGACAAGCTCAGGGCTACTAACTCCCGACACAAGTCAGTCTGAGAACCAGGGTGCTTCCATGACAGTCACAGAAAAATCTCTTACGTCGACCCAGGGCTAGTATTGCTAAAAGTCAAACACAAAATGTGATCCCGTAGTTGCTGAGTTACAATGACAGTTGAATTCAGTATTATCACACTCGTCATGGGAAAACTAGCGCATTGCTCAGGAAAGAACAGGATCTAGAAATGTGCAGTGGTGCATCTGGTTGGACCCGGATGAAGTGGACAATATTGAACTTCCAAGTCATTTTGTGTCTCTCTTGCCCGTGGAAGTGGCTTACCCTCCTGTCTGAAGAGACCACCTTTCCTGTCTGAAAACTCGGTGATAACCTCACTTGAGGCCAATGCCTTCCCCTCACGTCCAACACCAGTTCCCTGTTGCCACTAGACCTTTCACTAGGATCAAATCTCAGCATGTTCCAGGGGGCAGGTACACACTACGGTCCAGGAGGAAACAGTTTATATAAGACAATAATTGCAATACTTTGCTAATATGTTGGCAGAAACCTGGGGAGATCATGGATTCTAAAGAATAGGGCCAAATTCATCAATATGGGTGCATTTACTAGGAATTCCAGACTTAATATGCTAGCTCATGAACCTGAAGTTGGCTCCAAAAAGTTATTTGAGGGTCACCTGTCTGGCTGAGTTGGTTAAATGTCCCCGACTCTTGATTTTGGCTCAGTCATGATCTCAGGGTCGTGAGATAGAGCCCTGCACAGGGCTCCGTGTTCAGCGGGGAGACTGCTTTTCTCCCTCTCCCTTTGTCCCTCTTGCATGCGCTCTGTCTCTAAAATAAATAAATAAAAAGTTACTTGGTTCATTGACTGAACTTTGGATTTGATGGTGGCCTGGTGTTAGCGAACTTGAGATGCCAGAGTTTTCCTGGCATCATGTGGAAGAAGAAACCCAGAGGCTTAGGGTAATAAACCTGATTTATTTTGTGGAACCTGGCAGAGGACCCAGAAGACACTTCCTTTGCTAAGGCATTGAAGGGAGGATCTCCACCCTTGAAAAGTTCTCTGGTTACTCTCCTTTGTAGGCCAGGTGTGGCGTAGACATATGCCTAATGACTAATGATTACCACCCTTGAGACAGGCTCCCTGATCTCCGTGGATGTGATGAGATCCGGACAAGGTGGACACATCAACTGTAAAGGGCAGCAGGGACCATCAGGCAATCTGATTTCTTGGCTTGCAGAGATCTTTGATAATGCGTAAGTTTTTTAAAGACTTTTATTTTTAAGTATCTCTACACTCAACGTGGGGCTCGAACTCACAACCCTGAGATTGAGAGTCGCATGTTCCACCAACTGAGCCAGCCCAGTGCCCCAGGTAATGCGTAATTGATGACAGTGTCCCCAGGAATGAAGGAGATAGGCAGCCTACACTAGTATTGCTCAACCTATTTCCTTGTTGATCTTCTGGCTAGTTATTCTATCCATTAATGAGGGCTGCGGATTGAAGTCTCCCACTATTATTGGTGAATTACCTGTTTCTCTTTTCAGTTCTGTCTGTTTTTGTTTCCTGTATTTGGGGGCTCTTTGGTTTGGTACATATAAGTATGTAATTATTACATCTTCCCAATGGATTGGCTTTTTTATCATTATAAAATTTCTTTCGTCTCTAGTAAAAAGTTCTGATTTAGGTTGTTTTGTCTGATGTGAGTATAGCTACTCTACGTCTCTTATGGGTTTTGTTCTATCCTTTTACTCGCAACCTCTTTATGTCTGTGATTATGAAGAGCATATAGTTGGATTGTGTTGGCATTTTATTTTATTATTTTGGGGCGGGCAGAGGGAGAAGGAATCTTTTTTTTTTTTTTTCCGATTTTATTTATTTATTTATTTATTTATTTATTTATTTATTTGAGAGAGAAAGACAGACAGCAGGGGAGGAACAGAGGGGAAAGGACAAGCAGACTCCACTCTGAGCACAGAGCCCAATGTGGGGCCGGATCCCAGGACCCTAAGATCGTAACCTGAGCCAAAAACCAAGAGCCCGACGCCCAACTGACTGAGCCACCCAGGTGGCACCCCTCATGTTGGTTTTTAAAAAATCCATTCTGCTAATCTCTGTCTTTTGATTGAAATTTTTAGTCCATTTTCATTTAATGTGACTACCAACAGAATAGGATTCATGCCTCTCATTTTGCTATTTATTCGTCTTATCTTTTTTCCCCTATATTCCTCCATTACTGCTTTCTTTTGTGTCAAATATTTTCTTATATTCCATGTTAATTCCCTGTTTCTTTTACTCTGTTCTTTTGTATTACTTTCTTAGTGGTTTCACTGGGAATTATAATTAACGTCTTAAAAAAATCTAGTTTATTTTAATGCCAACTGAATTTCAACAGTATAGAAAAACTTTGCTCCTATATATCTCTGTTTCCTCACTTTTCCTTTGTGCTATTATTGCCATGCAAGTCACATCTTCATATAAGCCCATAAACACAGTTTTAAAATTATTGCTTTTTTTTTTTAAGATTTTATTTATTTATTCAACAGAGATAGAGACAGACAGCGAGAGAGGGAACACAAGCAGGGGGAGTGGGAGAGGAAGAAGCAGGCTCATAGCGGAGGAGCCTGATGTGGGGCTCGAACCCAGGACTCCGGGATCACGCCCTGAGCCAAAGGCAGACGCTTAACCGCTATGCCCCCCAGGCGCCCCTAAAATTATTGCTTTTTGCAGTTGTCTTTAGAACATATAAAAGAGGGGCGCCTGGGGGGCGCCTGGGTGGCACAACGGTTAAGCGTCTGCCTTGGGCTCAGGGCATGATACCGGTGTTGTGGGATCGAGCCCCACATCAGGCTCCTCTGCTATGAGCCTGCTTCTTCCTCTCCCACTCCCCCTGCTTGTGTTCCCTCTCTCGCTGGCTGTCTCTATCTCTGTTGAATAAATAAATAAAATCTTTAAAAAAAAATAAAATAAAATAAAATAAAAAAAAAAAGAGGGGCGCCTGGGTGGCTCAGTTGGTTGGGCATTCCGACTCTTCGTTTCAGCTCAGGTCATGATCTGGGAGTGGTGGGATCAAGCCCAGTGTTGGGCTCTGCACTTGGGGTGGAGTCTGCTTCAGATTCTCTCTCCTTCTCCCTCCTGCTCTCTCTCCCTCCAATAAATAAATAAAATCTTTTAAAAAAGAACTTTATAAAAGAAAAAAGTTATAAGCCAAAAAATATTTATAGTTTTTTCTAGTACTTATACAGTTTCTTTTATTGATGTTCTTTATTTCAAGTGGATTTGAATTACTGTCTAGTCCTTTCATTTCAGTGGAAAGGACTCTTTTTATATTTCTTGTAGGGTAGGTCTGCTAGGAACAAATTCTCTCCATTTTTGTTTATCTTGGAATGTCTTAATTCTTTATTTTTGAAGAATGGTTTTGCTGGATACAAATTTCTTGGTCAGTGGGTTTATTCATTTAGCACTTTGGGTTTTTTTTTTAAAGATTTTATTTATTTATTTGAGAGAGAGAGAGAGCATGAGGCAGAGGGAGAGGGAGAAGGAGACTCCCCACTGAGCAAGGAGCCCAATGAGGGACTTGATCCCAGGACCCCAGGATCATGGCCTGAGCCGAAGGCAGATGCTTAACCATCTGAGCCACCCAGGTGTCCCTATAATAGCTGATTTAAAGACGTTTTCTAGTAACTTCAAGTCTAGACTTCCTCAGGAACAGTTTCTTTTTACTGCTATTTACCTTTGCATGGGCCACACTTTCCTGCTTCTTTCAATGTCCTAATTTTTTGTTGAAAGTGACATCTTAAATATTATAATGTGGCAACTCTGCAAATCAGATTCCACCCCTCCTCAGACTTTGTTGTTGTTGCTGTTTGTTTAGTGACTTTCCTAGAGTAATTCTTTAAAAAACTGTGTTCTTTGCTGTGTGGCCACTGAAGTCTCTACTCAGTTAGCTTAGTGATCAGCTAATGCTTGGACAGAGATTTCCTTAAATGCCTTCAACCAATAAGTCTCCTGTGGGGCCTTTTGTGTGTGTGTTGTGTGTGTGTGTGTGTGTGTATGCACATGCGCGCAATACTGCTTTAGTCTTCACTTCTTGCTTTTACAGACCCTCAAGGTCAGCTAGAGATGAGAGGATAGGATCTCCTTAGGTTTTTCCTGGGTATGCACACAACCCTACATTTGCTTGTGAACATCTAGGAATTCCCAGGAATATGTCAAAGCTTTTCAAGGACCGACAAATATCTCTCATTCCCTTGTTTTTCCTTTTAAGTTGTTTTGTCAGCCTCTTGTGACCACCAACTGGTATGGTCATTTCAGGCAGCTGTAATGTTAAACAATTGCCACTGATTGTTTTCAACACATGCCCGAGGGCTATGGCTATTAGCACAGGGAGAGTTCTGACTTAGGTCAAATAACGACAAACTCTGAGAACAGGCTTTCCAGAGAGCTAACAGACAGGTCACAGAGTGGCACTTCTCTGAGGATGGAGCTGTTGTAGACCTTCAAGCCTGTTCTGCCCCCCTCTGGCTGCTAAGCCGCTGGTTTTCACAGCTCGCTCCGTTATGAGGCTTTGTGTTTTCAAGGTTTCTGTGGACCCGGGGAGAGGAGAATGGGACTAGGGCAAGCTAAATTTCACAAAGTTCACTGCTCTCACTGGGATACAGCTATCTTTTTTTTTTTTTAAAATAAACATTCCTTGGATTGTAGCTAACCTTTGGTTAGTTTCCAGAGTCCTGAAAAAGCTTATTTTGACAATGTTTTTCCAGAGTTCTTGATGCTTTTATGGAGGAGTGGATCTTTGGAAGTCTTTACTCCACTATTTTGGAAGTGTTTCTCTCCTCCTTGATTTACCTATACAATAGGAGAAATCCTAGGTCTGGGAGCCAAAATATGAAGCGGAGAGTCACAGCCTCTTACCAGTTCCCAGACACAAGTCAATCATGGACCCAGAGCCCCTTGACTGAAGGTGATGCCGAGTCTCCTAGAGGAAGGAAACTGCACCCTTGTTGCAAGTACTCATCATAACCCTTCCTCCTTGCCTTCCCCAGGGGGACTCATAGCTATTTAGTAGGGTAACTGTGCACTGGAGAAAAAGACATACCCAGATCTTTCTGGGATTATTAGACATTGGCTCTAAATGTCCTTGTTCCTAGGGACCTAAAATGCCACTGTGGTCCACCATTCAAAGTAGGGGCTTATAGCAATCAGGTGATAGATGGAGTCTTTTTACTCCAGGCCAATTCAGTGGACCCAGGTGGCCCATGGGCTGGCCCGTCCTGTTCTTATTTCCTCAATGCCTGAATATATAATTAGAATAGATACACTTGATAATTGGCACAGACACTAATGAGAGACTCAAAGATACTGGAAGAAATCTTACAACACATCAGACATAAAAAGGAAAGGAAATCATGCCGTTACATGTAAATTTTAAGGACAAATCCAAAAGACCTCATGCAAATAATCGGAGTCCCAGAAGAAGGGAAAAGGAACAGAGGGAAGGGGGATTTGAGCCTGGAGATTAAAAGGACTCACATGAATAAAGATAAGTATCTAGACATAGCCTGATGAGATTCCTGAACTTCAGAAATTGAAAAAAACAAAACCAAACCAAACCCCCAAAACTTACAAGCTTCTGGACGAGGTTATTTACAAAGGAACGAGAATCAGACTAGTTTAAAGCCACCCATCTGAAATACTATAAGCTAGAAGACAGTAGAATACAGACTCCAGGGGAAAAGACTGTAACCCAAGAACCAGAAGCGGCAATCATGTCACTTCCGTGGGTGGAGCTATACGTAGATATAGCTATAGAGAAAGATATAGATAGTTCAGCTTCAGTGTTACCAGTAGCCTGGGAATTTGTGCTTTGAGTGTTAAATAAGGATTCTTTGGCATAAGTGATTAACTTTAATGAAAAACCTAATAATAGATTAGAACAAAAAAATCGGAAGCTATCTTAGCAAAACTCTAGGAGAGGGAGGAAGGTCAAAGCATTCTAGAGCGATCATCTTTTGGGGGTTTGTGAAAGAGTGGGCAAGTAAATTACTTGATGAAGGAGAAGGATATGACCACGCACGGATACAACAATTTAAGAACAACTGTGATTGCTAGGAAAAAGAAGATAAACACTGGCAGGTTTACCGAGGGGGAAAGGTAATAAATAGAAATTTGACCAAACCCACAGAAGTTTTTTTTTTTTAAAGGCAAACAGGAAAACATTAATGAAAAAGTAAATAGGTGGGGCGCCTGGGTGGCTCGGTCGTTAAGCATCTGCCTTTGGCTCAGGTCATGATCCCGGGGTCCTGGAATCGAGCCCCAAGTCAGGATCCCTGCTCAATGGAGAGCCTGCTTCTCCTTCTTCCTCTGCCCACTGTCCCCCCACCTCCCCGCTCGTGCTTATGCTCTCTTTCTCTCAAATAAATAAAATCTTAAAACAACAGGGGGTGCCTGGGTGGCTCAGTCGTTGGGCGTCAGCCTTCGGCTCAGGGCATGATCCCGGTGTTCTGGGATCGAGCCCCACATCAGGCTCCTCCGCTGGGAGCCTGCTTCTCCCTCTCCCACTGCCTCTGCCTGTGTTCCCTCTCTTGCTGGCTGTCTCTCTCTCAAATAAATAAATACAATCTTAAAAAAAAAAAACCAACAACAACAACAACAAAACTTTGGGTGCCTAGGTGGCTCAGATGGTTAAGCGTCGCTGTCAGGTCAGGTCAGGTCCTGGGATCGAGCCCCGCATCGGGCTCCCTGCTCAGCGGGGGGTCTGCTTCTCCCGCTCGCTCTGCTGTCTCTCCCTGCTTGTGCTCTCTCACTCTCTCTGTCAAATAAATAAATAAATAAAATCTTTAAAAAAATATTTTTAAAAAATCTAATTTTTCCCTGGAAGCCAGACCCTTCCTTAAAAAAAGAAAAAAGAAATAGTACATGTAAAATAAGGTGGAAAGAAAGAAGTATATGGATTAATGCAATAAACAGGAACACACTGAATTAACACTCTGACGACTTGTCAGACTAAGTTACTTTTAAGATCTGCTATCAGCAGAAGAAAAAATTTTTAAAATTCTTTTAATCTGCTATGAGCGATTTATAAGAAACACACATAAAACAAAAGTGAAAAAACATGTCAAATAAGTAGATGGACAAAGAAACTTCAGGCAAATGCAAACAGAAAACATTAAGTGGGGAGTTTGAGGAGATCCTGGCAATGTTTATTTCTTGGTTTGGACGAGGGTGGCTAGGGTATTTTAATAATATTTCAATAATATGATGTTAAAATGTCTATTTCCCTATGAATGTTTATGCACCTGGATGGTATTTCATAGCTGCGATCGGCAGAATAATCGCCCTTGCTCTAATTCCTAAAATGCCCATGCCCCAAACCTCAGAACGGAGTGTTACTTCACATGGCAGAAGGGACTTTGCAGATGTGATTAAGGTTAAAGACTTTAAGATGAGGAGATTATCCTGGATTATCCAGATGGCCCAGTGTAATCACAAGGGTCCTTAAAATCAGAGAACCTTTTCTGGCTGTGCCAGAGAGAGAAGTGACAGTGGAAGAAGGGTCACAGAGATGTGACATTGCTGCTCTGAAGATGGGCAAAGGGGACCATGAGCCAAGGACTGTGGGTGGCTTCTGGAAACTGGAAAAGGCCAGGGAGTGGATTCTCCCCGAGATCCTCAGAAGGAGCACAGCTTTGCCCCCATCTTGATTTTAGCCCAGTGAGACCTATAGAATCGTACTTTCTGACCTATAGAATCGTAACTTTTTTTTAAAAGATTTTATTTATTTATTCGATAGAGATAGAGAGACAGCCAGCGAGAGAGGGAGCACAAGCAGGGGGAGTGGGAGAGGAAGAAGCAGGCTCATACTGGAGTAGCCTGATGTGGGGCTCGATCCCATAACGCTGGGATCACGCCCTGAGCCAAAGGCAGACGCTTAACCGCTGTGCCACCCAGGCGCCCCTAGAATCGTAACTTCCGACCTATAGAATCGTAAGATCATAAATGTTTTGTTTTAAGGCACTAAATTTGTAGCAATTTGTTACAACAATAAAATACTAATACCATAACAAAAAAAAGATTTTAAAAATTTGCCTTCCCGGGGCACCTGGTGGCTCAGTAGGTCAAGCGTCTGACTCTTGGTTTCGGCTCAGGTCCTGATCTCGGGGTCCTGAGATCAAGCCCCGTGTGGGGCTCCACCCCTCCTGCTCATGCTCTCTCTCTCTAAAATAAATAAATAAATCTAAAAATTTTTTGCCTTCCTGTTACAACTTGTGCTTCACCTTCCTTGTCTGCTCAGCAACACTTTTAAATTAATCTACAGTTGGGGCACCTGGGTGGCTCCGTCGGTTAAGCGTCTGCCTTTGGCTCGGGTCATGATCCCAGGGTCCTGGGATCGAGTCCCACGTCGGGCTCTCTGCTCTGCGGGGAGTCTGCTTCTCCCTCTTATTCTCCCTCTGTTCTCTCTCCCTCTCTCTCAAATAAATAAATAGAATCTTTTTTAAAAATTAATTAATTAATTAATTAATTAAGAAAACCTACAGTTTTCTCATGGCCATAGCTTTGTGAGGCAGCAGTCATGGGGAGAGAACGAGGGGAGAAAGCATTGAGCTTGAAGATAAGGGACCAAAGTGGTACTTCTAGCTTTGCGCGAACTTGCTGTGTGACTCTGAGCCTATTGCTTTCCCTCTCTGAGTCTGTAACTTTAATTATTTTAATTGGATTTGTAACTGTAATTATAAATTGAACAAAATATTTAGCTAGGCATTGTTCAGGAGTATAATCCTTTCCCAATCACGAAGTCTACTTACACAAAATTCTTAAATATGTGGGTTTACTTCTTTCTGTTCAACTTTTAGGCAACTGTGAATATTTCAGATCCAGTATATACAAATCTCAAGTCATTCTTTGTCATGACCTTGGGACTTGATGCTGTAAAATTAAAAAGACAGCAAACATCTCATAGAATATCCCTCTTAGAGAGCATGTTACCTTTCCAAAAATAAACTATGGAAAGAACGGATCCTAAGACATTTCAAGAAATTAAGGAAGGGTATGCAGAATACCCCTCAATAGAGGAAGTAGTTTTACATTATTTAAAGTGTCACTTATTGCCTATTCACGGACTTTCAGGGGAAAAAAAGGATTTTTTCATAGGTTTATGTATCCCATCTAGCTGCTGAGTGCTCATGGCAGAGTCTTACACCTGCGATATGGTCATGCCCCAAGAGACCCATGGAAATCATGGGGTCCCTAGAACATCCTTGTTCCAACTTAGAAGGAACACATTCATTCCCAGAACGGTGACCCCCCCCCCCGACTCCTGATATGGGTTCTCATGGTGCCTCCTGTTTCAGTCCCCTTTTTCTGGGTCTGGTTTTCAAACTTCCCACGACATTAGCTGATCAGCTGGGTAGGTAGCATTTCCAAGTCCAGACACTTTGCCAGGTCACCAGGCCACCCAGAGGAATCCACCGTCATTCTGGGCAGGATACTTGTTGGGTGGGCTGCCTAGCAAGTTACAAGATGACCAGTCAGCATCCCTTGGCCCGGCTCCCTGCGTGCCTCTAGCATCCTCGGAAGTTACGACGAGCAAGTCCGTCCTCGTAACTTTCCTAGCGCTCAGGCCCAGGACCACCCTGTGGAGATTCCCTGCTACGGAAAGTCGGGTTCAGATGCCAATCCCTAGGCCTATGAGGGATTTGAGAGAGAAGTGGGGTGTCCTTTACTCAGAAGGAACTGCAGATGTGGCGGCCACCTGAATTACGGGGACAGCCTTCTAATACAAGGTCTTGACTTCTTCATCTGGAACCTCTCCCACTATGGGGGTTGTGGGGCATGTAATCATTTAAACTGGAGAACAAGTACTGTAATGAGTAGAGGAAAGGGAACTGACCTTCATCATAAAGGTAGTAAATGTGCCTTGTAAAAGTTAAGGAATACAGATAAGCAAAAATAAGAGAACACTAGAGTCATAACCACCTAGCGATTCCTTTCGCTAACTTTTCTATCTTTTCTAAGAGCCTGCCATGGGGACTGGCAGAGAACAGAACTGCCATGACCGTTGAAGGAGTGAGCAGAAATGATGCCTCGCCTCTAAATTAGGAGGTAGGATGAAGCGATCGCAACAAAACTCCCATCTAAAAATCTAGAGGACAGGCGCCTGGGTGGCTCAGTTGGTGAAGCAACTGCCTTAGGCTTAGGTGATGATTCTAGAGTCCTGGAATCAAGCCCCAAGTCAGGCTCCCTGCTCCACAGGGAGTCTGCTTTTCCCTCTCCCTCTGCCTGCAGCTCCCCCTGCTTGCGCGCTCTCTCTCTGTCAAATAAATAAATAAAATCTTTTTAAAAATAATAAAAGAAAGATCTAGAGTAGAGCGGCAGATAAAAACATGACCTCTAGCATATGTGTGCGTGTGTATGCACACACATTATACACATACACGCACATATACATAGGACTTAGCCCATGGCCTGGCACGATATTAAGACCCAGTATATAGAAGCACTGTCATCATCATGTCCTTGTTCCCTACACACGCTCAAGAGTCCCCATCTTTTCCCCAAACTCCCAACTCCCCAGTCCAGTTGCTGTTCTAGAACCCCAGGCAGAAAATGTCTCCTTAGAGCAGACTGTATGACCCCCTGAAAAAGGAAACTCCTTTATGAGAATGCCCTCTTTAGTCTTTGAGTCTAATTTTGAAATTGAAAACAAAACAAAACGGGGGCACCTGGGTGGCTCAGTCGGTTGGGCCACTGAATCTTGACTTCAGCTCAGGTCATGATCTCAGGGTCGCGAGAGCGAGCCTGCATCGGGCTCTGCTGAACACTGTGCTGAGTCTGCTTGTCCCTCCCCTCCCCACCACTTGCATGTGTGTGCTCTCTCCAAAGAAATAAAACCCTTAAAAAACAAAACAAAAAACTTATCCCAACTTTCATTAGGAAGTTGAGAAACAAGAGGAAGGTAAAAAAAGATTTTGCAAATAAGGAAATGGAGCCAGACAGGGTGAGAGACTCTCTCAGGAGCCACAGGTAGTCATCACCTCCCAGGAACCCACTTATGTGGCTCTCAGCTCTGTAAGGTCAGTAACGCGTTAGCAGAGCAGGAAGACTCAGAAATGGGCATCCAGGTTCCAATCCCGTTGCTGCATCCACTAGCTGTGGGATCCTGGGCAAGTCCCTTGGCCTTCCTTAACCTGTGGGCTTGTCTGTAAAGTGGGGATAATTCCTTGCTGGGCTGTACCAAAGAACAGAGAAATTTTACGTTTACCTAGCCCAGTGTGCACACACAACAGTGACTTGGGTTGGCAGTTTGGGGGCAGGGAGAACACCTTTAGTTAACTCGTGCCGAGAGGCAGGAGCTGCGGAGGGAGAAAGGTTAGGGTGTGAGAGATCCAGGTCTCAGAGTCCTCCCCAGTTCTGGAATACTAAAATAGTGCTGTAAATGAGGGAGGAAGTAGTCTGATTTCAGAGTATGTGCTCTGTGTTTGAGAGCACACACTTTGAAGTCAGACTATGTGGACTGAAATCTGCCTTTTACTATTTACTAACTGCGGTGCCTTGGACAAGAGACTTAACTTCTCCATGCCTCAGTTTTCCCATCTGTAAAATGGACACAATCATAGTACTTACCTCACAGAGTTGTTGAAATAATTTTTGTGAGATTCTGCACGTAGAGGTCTTAGAATATTACCTGGATCAAAGTTAGTTATTTTGCTTTATAATGGTCAAAAATTACTCTGAGATCTAAGTTGTTTGGAGTTAGGGCTGAGACTCACTCAGGCTGAGTGACAACAGACGGACCTTTGATTGCCTTTGAAGGAGGACAGTTGTCGTTAACGAGTTTGGGTCCAAGTTGACTTGCACAGCTATGAGATGAGAGGATTGAATTGCAAAGGTGTTGCCAGCAGCGTGGCGGGATTTGGTTGTTTTCTCTTCTACTTGCTACTTTTTGCTTAAGTTAAAGTTTAAAAATTAAGTTCTCTCTGCCCTTGAGGAAAAGGAAACGTTTTATTGGAAATGGGCTGTGAGTTTAATGTGCTATTGAAACCCAGAGTGAAAAAATAGGAAGTGGAATTAGAAGGGTTTCAGGGGGGAGGCAGAGGGTTTTGGTGAAGGTCCCTGGCCTGGAAGAGACAAGAGGACTGTGCTCTAGAAAGGAGCCAGTCTTGAGAGCAGGTGGCTGCCTGATGTTCCAGAAAACATGGACCCCACATACAAGGAGTCTCAGCCGGCCCAGAGATTCCAGTCCCCACACAGGATATAGGGCAGAAGCCATGAACTTGAAGGGAACACTGGGCTTGGACGGTGATTACCAACCAGCAATCAAGAGGGACCAGAGATTAGAGTCTCCCCAGCACCAACATACACATGTGGTCAAACACACACACACACACACACACACACACACACACACACACACACCCTCGTTATCCAGGCAACACCTCCTGGATTCTGGTGTGCGCTTAAGAGAAGAAGAAAGCCCCAACAGTGACGGAGATGGTATTTCTGTTTAAAGTCACAAAGTAAGTTATTTTATAGAAATAATGTGAATATTTGTTGGGATACCAAAAACAAGATAACCAGCCTGGTCCCCACAGGTTTTGGTATGTTGGCTAAATCCTCCCTCAAGCCTGCTCGTCCATTCCTCACTCCCCGTTTTAGGTCCAGATTTGGTAAGTAGGTGGTTTTTGGAATTAGACAGACCTTAGGTTAAGTCTAGGTTCTGTAACTAGCTGTATGACCTTGGACAGGGTACCATACTTAACTTTTCTGCTGTTTCTCCATCAGTAAAATGATGTGCTTCCTCACACTAGTTGTGAGGAGAGTGAAATGGAAGAGTAGGGTGGTTTTTTCCTTTCTTTTTTCTTTTCTTTCTTTCTTTCTTTTTTTTTTTTTTTAGATTTTATTTACTTATTTGAGAGAGAGAGAAAGAGCACAAGCTGGGGAGGGAGGGGCAGAGGGAGAGGGAGAAGCAGACTCTCCACTGAGCAGGGAGCCCGATGCAGAACTCGATCCCAGGACCACGACCTGAGCTGAAGGTAGATGCTTAACCGACTGAGCCACCCAACGCCTCAGTAGGATGGTTTTCAAACCATGTCCTGGAGAACCTCAAATCAGACAATCTAGTGTTTTCCAAACTTCATTCATGTCCTAGCTTTTTCCCATCTTTTGGACGTAACTTGTATACCGCCTCTACTAGTATTTATTTAATCTTGTCCTTTAAAAATGTCAACTCTTTTATGGAAACAAACTTACTCAAAAAGGAAATTTTATAGCACTATCACAAACAGGAAATACCTATCTTTCACCCTAGAGTGGTAAAAATAAATACAACAAAATCAAAACAATGCTATTCAATTCTAGCTGGGTATGGTCACAGGCCAAAGCTCTGAGCTAAGGCCGGGACTTGGTTTCAAAAAGATTATCTCAGTCCCAAAAGGCCATATATGGCCTTATAGGAAATGTCTGTAATAGCCAAATCTATAGAGACAGAAAGTAGATCAGTGATAAAATCAGTGTGTGATAAAAATGTTCTAGAGTTGACTGGAGTGATAGTTGCACAACTCTATGAATATACTAAGAATCACTGAACTGTACATTTTAAATGGGTGAGGTCGGGGTTTCCAACGTAGCAGAGCAGCTCCCTGCTGCGATCTATTGAAAGCCCTCGAAACAAGGGTTTGTAATTAAAAAATAAACGAGGGGCGCCTGGGTGGCACAGCGGTTGAGCGTCTGCCTTCGGCTCAGGGCGTGATCCCGGCGATGATGGGATCGAGCCCCACATCAGGCTCCTCTGCTGTGAGCCTGCTTCTTCCTCTCCCACTCCCCCTGCTTGTGTTCCCTCTCTCGCTGGTTGTCTCTATCTCTGTCGAATAAATAAATAAAATCTTTAAAAATAAAAAATAAACGAACAAATAAATGGGTGAACTGTATGGTATGTGAACCTTATCTTAATAAAGCTGTTACTAGAGAGAGGTGTTCCATCTGATTCTTTCACCTTGAGGAAAATGATGCCGAGGGATGCAAAGACACTTGACCCAAGCCCACTATTAGTTCACGTAGCCAGCTCTGTGACACTCCCTCCCACGGGCAACATCTCTCAGCTTTGGCCCCTTGTCAAAGGATTCAGTATTAACTACATTCCCCAAAACAGATCTGCCAGTCAAGTGAGACAAACCTGAGTTTCTAGATCTCGCTACTCAGCCATTGACCTGCACCGTGACTCTGGAAAAAATCGCTCTTAGCCTCACTTTTTTTTTTTTTTTTAACTTGTAAATGTGGGTAACAGCTCGTGCCTCAAGAAGTTGTAGTAAGGATGACACACTTAGGTAGGGAGGGCTCCTGGCGCGCGGAGACGTCCTTAGACTCCCCCTGCGGCGGCGGCAGTGGCAGCCGCGCTGGAAATCAAGAGCTACGGCCTGGAGCTCGGCGTGTGTCCTGACTCGATAAGCCGGTGGGAAAGCCTGCCTTTGCTATTCCACAGGAACTTCGAGCTCCTGGGTCTCAGTTTCCTTGACTGTGCAATGGGGATACAGTGGATTCCAGGGTGCAAATAATTTGAAGAAGCCGACCGTCCTCGGCCAGTCCCGGGATCCTCAAAGCCCCGCGTGACAGCAGGGGAAACCAAGGCCCAGAGGGGCTCAAACGCCTCCCGCGATCGAACACTGCTAGTCCGGAACCCGGGGGGCGGGGAAGGGGGGGAACGGGACACGTCGGCGGGGACCCGGCCTAGATGACCCCGGGATGTCGCCGCAGCGCGGGCCGAGCCTCAGAGGCACAGTCCTCCACCCAGGCGCGGGCGGCCTACGGAGAAGCCGCGACCAGCCGGCACGCCGTCCAGCCGCCCCCCGCCCTACCAGAAGCGGCGGCGCGCGGGCCGGGAGCCCCCCGCACCCCGCGCCGGAAGTCCGCCGGCGGCCGCTCTAGGACGCGAGCGCGGCGCTCGGTGCCCTTAACCCCTGCGACGCCGCGGCGCGCTCGCCCGCGCTCGGCCGTTTCGGAGGCACGCGTCCCTCCTTTGTTTCCTCCGAGCTTCACAAAAGGCTGTCGGGGGAGAGGGCCTGGGGGTCCCATTCTACAGACGAGGCCACAGAAGTCACACAGCAGCTGAACCAGAGCCCAGGCGCCCCATTTGGGGCTGTTCTCATTCTCCCCAACCGCCTCTTAGCCTCCCTCACTGTATCTTAAAAATATATACATTAAAACCTCAACTGCGGTTATTACGGACTACCACGGACTTTTCCTTTTCTTTGGCACTGCATTTCCTAATTTCCTAGAGTGCCTGCAATCCTACCGGTGATTCTAAAAATTAAAGGTTGGAAATAACTATTACTTTACGAAAATGTGGTTTACATACAGCTTCTCGGGTGCTCTGCGCTTGGTTCCCACTGTTCCTGACATGTTTAAAGATGTTTGACCCCAAAGATGAGAAAAAGATGATTGGCCCCATGTTTCGGATGAGGCAAGTGAAGTCCCTGTGGGGAAGTGACTTGCCCAAGATGACACAAGTTAATACGAATCAGTTGAATCTGAAAAACTTCCAATCCTGTCCTACCCCGACCATTCACTACACCACAGCTGCCTCTCAGAGCTGATTGGAGGAACAAAGGAAGGGACTGGCAGAAAGGCCACTGCCAACTGAAAATCAATCAACAAATGTAAGGGAATGGAAGGTAAGTTCTTACCCTCTACCTTTATGCTTGCCCTGTATGGGACCCTGGGGCGCCAACCCTGCCTTCACAGAGGTGCGGAGACCCAGTCAACTGATGTGTGGGTTCTGCCCGTTGCTGAGTATGCCTTTTCCAATTACCCATCCTGACACTGGGGAAACAACCACAGAATGGGTTTGGGGACCCACTGGACTCACCGTGAGACAGACCTGAGCCTAGGGAGGTTTGGGTCTCCCTGACCACAGAGTTGAATACTACAATAGAAATGCAACCACAAGAGTAGAATTTTGCCAGTGGAGAAAAGGAGATGTGCTTCCTTTCCTTCTTATGTTCGTCATTGATGAATACCTACTATTTACTAGGCACGACACGATTTACCTAGACCCTAGGAGGACAGAGATGAACAGCGCAGCCTTATTCTAGCAAGGGAAGTGAGATGTCAAGCAAAAGAGGAAGTGCAGTGACGACTCAGTGACCTCACCCAGTTTGAGGGTCAGGGAAGCTTCCTGAAGGAGGTGAAATCTAAGCCAAGGCCTGAAAGATAAGTAGGCATCGGCCAGGAAGAAAGAAAGAAGAGAGGAAGGGAAGAGTTCCCCAGGCAGAGGGAGCAACAACTTTTGGCCCGGGAACTAGCCTGATCAGCCTCGGCGTGTTAGAAGTGCTGTGTTAGATGAACTTGGGGAAGAGGGGGGAGAGAGGTGGCAGTGGCCAAACTGAGCAAGGCCTTGCCTGCCTTGAGAAGGAGTTTGGTGAGAACTGCCTGGCAAAAGCAGGTGTAGAAAGGTCACCTGAGGCCCACGGGGCTGGAGGGCAGGAAGGGAGATGAGTGTATGGAACAGTTAGTGAAGAGGCTGCAGAGCTGAGACCTTAGCCTGTCGGCCGTGCACATGGACATAAACGAGCAGAGTAAGCACTAGGGAGTGGTGGAGATTGTGGCGACCAGAGAACACATGCTTTGTCTCCAAAAGCAGCCAGTACTCCACACCCCCTGTGACTACCATACTTGGAAGCCGTCAGGGTCTCAGACCTTCTGCTTTGTCAAAGGTAGCTGCGAGCTGGGGCACCTGGATGGCTCAGTAGGTTGAGCGTTTGATGGTTTCGGCTTGGGTCAGGATCACATGGGTTGTGAGACGGAACCCCATGTCAGGCTCTGTGCTTAGTGGGGAGTCCGCTTGGGATTCTCTCTATCCCTCCCCTGCCTCATGCGTGCACATGTGCTCGCTCTCTCTCTAAAATAAATCTTAAAAAAAAAAAAAAAGTAGCTAGGAGTCAAGGTTTTTATATGAAACCTTTTCACTTAAAACGTTGGCAACATAAGCAAGCAAATCATAGCCATAGGCCAGTGGTTCCCAAACTTTGGAGCGTATCAGCATCATCTGTGGAGCTTTTAAAACCCCTAATGCCCCAGTCACATCCTATACCAATGAAAATGTCTGGGGTAGAAGCCAGGCATCAGAATTCCCCAGGCGGTTCCATTGTGCAGCAAAGTTTGAGAACCACTGCCGTAGGTTCAGTACATCTTTTGGGTTGCCAGGCAAAGCCATGGGGAACTGTGGGAAGGTTCAGAGCAGGGAAGAAGCAGATCAGTTTAGAGTTTACAGAGAATCAATCCTTAGGAGGAAGGGAGTGTAAGTGTAGTCTGGGGTGAGAAAGGGCCTGGGGCCCTAGGGAAGGTGGTGGGATCCCGCCCAGGCAGCCACCCATCCCAGTTTTCCCAGGGTTTCCCAGGAGCAGGACTCGCAATGCTAAAACTGGGAAAGTCCTGGGCAAACCAGAATGCTTGGTCACCCTACATCCTGCCCCTGAAATAGTTGTGTCTCCCCAGATTTCTGCGGGACTGAAGTCATAGACTGACTACATTCTAGAAAGGTCTTGGGGGAACGAGCTCTCTGTCTTCCTAAGGTACACTCATCAGGGCTCTGATCGCCAGGCTTGACAGGCTTGTGCAGGGAGCTAGAAACAGGGAGAGGACTTGGACCTATCTGTTCTCCCTCCGGCAGAGCGTTCCTAGTCAAAGCCGAGTCTATGGACTAGAACCTGGCAATAGAAGCGCACTATTGATCCAAGCACCAGTACAGACGACTCAAAAACATGATGCTGAGTGAAAGAAAGCAGGTGCAAAGAAGTACATACTGCATAATTCCATGCATGTAAAGTTCTAGAACAGGTTAACCTAATCAAAACAAAACCAGAACAGTGATCGCCTCTGGGGAGTTGGGGGTGGGGGTGGGGGGGAAAGGGCAACGAGGAAACTTTCCAGGAGGGATAATGATGTATTTGATAAAAGGCTGCATTATGCAGATGTGTGCATTTGCTGAAACTCAACGAATCATACAATTAATACCTGTGCATTTCACTATGTGGATATTTTGTTTTAAGGGAAAAGAAAGACGAACCTGTAAGTAAATAATGGACTCTAGTTAACGATGAGCATGTTGAAGTATTTAGAGGGAAGTACCCCATTGTCTGCAACTTATTTTGAAATGTATCACGAAAATAAGCTGGATGGGGGCACCTGGGTGGCACAGCGGTTAAGCGTCTGCCTTTGGCTCAGGGCGTGATCCCGGCGTTATGGGATCGAGCCCCACATCAGGCTCTTCTGCTATGAGCCTGCTTCTTCCTCTCCCACTCCCCCTGCTTGTGTTCCCTCTCTCGCTAGCTGTCTCTCTCTCTCTGTCATATAAATAAATAAAATCTTTAAAAAAAAAAAAAGAAAATAAGCTGGATGGATGGATGGATGGAGGGAGAGATGTGATAAACAGATACAGTAAGATGTTATAGCATCTAGGTGGTGGGTATATGGGTGTCACCTGTATAATCTTCCAATTTTGCTGCATGTCTGAAAATTTTTATAATAAAATATTGGGGGGGGGGGACCTAAGTCTGATCATGTCACTCCTCTGCTCAGATCCCTTCCATAGCTCTTCATCTAGCCCAGAATAAAAGCCGAAGTCCTGACGATGGCCTCCAAGCAGGATGGCCATACACTCTGGTTATGACAGGTTTCACCTGTTACCTGGGCATAATTATTAATACATCCTCTTTTATTCTCAAAGTTTGATTGACATATTATGTCCCTGCCATACCTATGAGGCCCTACATGACCTGACCTCACTTCCTATTGCTCTCTTCTCCCTGCTTCCCTCTGCCCCAGCCTCACTGATCTCATTTCCAGGCACACTTCCCACCCCAGGGCCTTTGCACTGGCTATTCTCCCGGCCTCGAATGCTCTTCCCCGAGTTATCTGTATGGCTCTCTTCCTCACTCCTTCAAGCTTTTCTTCAAATGTTTCCTCAGTAGGGCCTCTGATCTTCCTATTTAAAATTGCAATCTGCTCCTTTCCCATCTCCCTGACTCTTTTTTTTTTTACAAAATACTTGCAACTTCCTACAGATGATATAATTTATTGAAGGCAAACTCCGCGAAAGCAAAGATTTTTTTCCATTTTGTTTATGCTTTATTCCCAGGGCCTAGAATAGTCCCTAGCAAACAGTAAGTGCACAATAAATACATGTTGCTACGAATAAAGGAATTCTGCCCTCGTTGAGCGGGCAGTCTGGCGCCAAAGACCGAAGCCAGCACTGACCATCACAAGGCAATCCCTGATGTTCCGTAAGGAGGCAGGGGGCGTGACAACAGAAGTCACCGGGAAGCCAAGGTTAGAAGAAAAAAGAATGCACCCCCCAGATGAAGACAGGGTAAGAGGGCACTCCTGGCTGAGCAAACAGCATGAGCAAAACCCCACAGGTGAGAAACAGCACGGTGCGCTTATAAGCAGCTCTCAGGGGAGCAGTGCAGGGGTGGGGTGGAAGGGGCAGCCGGCAGCTCCATCCTGCCAGGAAGGACAACTGCAGGGTTTTCACCTAGGGCAGTATCTGCGACTGCCCAGCTGCTGGGTGGAGAATGGATTGGGGGTGGGCAAGAGTGAAGCAGGAAACCCACCAGCAGGCACCTAGCAAACGGGGGGCCCTAAAGAAAAGGGCAGAGGGGAGAGGTACTCAGGAGAGAGACAACGAAACACGGTAGCTCACAGGACTCTGACTTCTGGGTGCTCCAATCCCGGCCAACTCTGGGGGTTTGAGGGGCCATTTCTGGGTACAGGCGACGGTAGGAACAGGTTGGGGGAAGGAGGAGGCTGAGGGGCTGGGCATCCCAGGGCCCTCAGGGTCTAGAGGGAGGGTGCAGCACTTGGAGGCAGACTAGGGAGCCGTTCATTCAAAGAGTAGGTGGACCTGGCAGGGAGCGTGCGTGGAGAGAAGAGCTAGGCCAGGACAAGAGATGTGTAAGGGACCAGGAGAAGGAGAGAGTGACAAAGCAGGAGAGAATGGGGGAGCCGTAGAGGCCAGGGCCTGAGAGCCTGGGGTGGAAGAATTTCCAAAAAGAGAGCATGGGCATTGGGAGGGCACAGGAAAGGGGGAGGCAGGGAGGGCATGGTAAGGTGACAACTGGAGGTGGATTGTAAACCGGGTCCCAGAGTGGATCACGGAGCCGGAGGGGGCAGGCCTGGGAGTGGGAATGGATTGCTGGCGTCTGGGACCAAGAGAGGGACAGGAATGGGGGTGACTCCAACTTTAGCCTTTCACGTGTGCTCAGAAAGGGACTCTTCCTCCCCAGTCTCACCGACAGGCAAGGCTCTGGCCTCTATCCCTCCAACCCTGTAGCCTCATCTGGAAAACAGGTGCCAGTTATCAAGCACTCACTATGTGTCAAGCCCAGGACACTCTCTCTCCACGTCCTTCCTCATCTAATCCTCACGACACTCTCGCCAGGCTGGTGTTAATATTACCCCCAGTTTACAGATGAGAAAACCGAGGCCCAGAGAGATTGAGTCACTTGCCTCAAGGTCACAAGCAAACAAATGGAGGTGCTGATATTCAAACCCAGACCCTGTTGTCTGGGCTCTAACACTCTACCGCTAACCCCTACCAGGCACGCTACAGCCTACAGAGCACTCGCGTCACCTCCTGGGCTGGCTGCGGGGAATGATGAGATGACCTCCACACCCAGAAAGCGCTGAGGTTATTACCACACGTAGCAGGCTGAGTGATGGCCCTCTGAACGTGCCCACGACCTAATCCCCGGAACCTGTGACTGTTAACTTTCCATGGCAAATGAAGATTTTGTAGATGTGATTAAATTAAAGGTCTTGAGATGGGAAGCGTCTCCTGCATCATCCAGGAGGGCCCAGTGTGGTCCCAGGGTCCTTCGAAGAGGGAGGCAGGAGAGGCAGAGACAGAGATGTGATGATGGAAGAAGAGCCAGAGATTTGGAAGAAGCCATGCTGAAGACGTGGAGAGGAGGGGAGGGGAGAGGAGGGGAGGGGAGAGGAAAGGAGGAGAAAAGAAAGGAAAAGAAAAGAAAAAAAAAAAAAGAAAAAAAAGAAAAAAGGAAAAGAAAGAAAGAAAAAATCAGGGCAGAGCATGTGAATCGGGACCTCCTCCCTAGCTGCTAATGATGCTGACAGAGTGGTGACCAGTGATCTCTGTCCCACTCCACTAACCAAGTTTGCACAATTAATCTTAGCAGCATGACACTGATGGACATTTAATTTAATGATGTCTGTCCCTCACACTCAACACAAGCATGACTGCTAGCTCTCAGGGAACAGCCCTACATTTTAAACTAGTTCTTAAAAGTTCCAGTTTGGTCCCTCTGAACCTTTTAACCTTTGTTAAAAATAAAAATAGGGCTAGTACACCTAACCCTAACCGTTTGCCAGACACGGAGTATAGGTACCCTATATTATTTGAAGGTTCCCACAAATCACTAGGGCAGCGGAGGCCTAGTTATTGTCCCCATTGCTCAGATGAGCAAACTGAGGCTCAGAGAGGGGAAACGGCATGCACAGAGGCGCACCTAGTGAGTAACAGAGCCAGGATTTGAACCAGGACTTCTGACTTCAGATCTACCACACTGAGCGTCTATCGCACATTCCACCTCCTAAGAGAAGACTTCCTGGATAGCCTCAGCACATTCGTTTACTCATTCATTCAGCAAACACTTGCTTTGACTGCTCTATGCCCCATGTGGTGCTAGATAAGGCTGGGGACCAAGATCAGTCCTCAGGAGCCCAAAACCTCGTGGACACACACACGCACAAACGAGACACCCCAAACAGCCTGATAAATGCCGCGACAAAGGGGAGGAGGCACTGCGGGTGTTGGAAGCCCAAAGAAGGACAACCGATTGAGCCAGGGGTCAGGGAAGACTTCCTGGAGGAGGTGGGATTGAGGTGAGGACAAGTAAGACTCAGCCAGAAGTGTGGGCAGGGGTTCCAGTGGAGGAATGGCTAAGCAGAGGCAGGGGGTACACTGTAGCTTCTGGAGGGCAAGGAATGGGTTGGGTCATCTCAGACCCCGAAGTCCCTCCGGGCCTCTGTGTTCCTGTGTATGAACGGGAATCATGGGCCAGCTGCCCAGAGCTTTGGTCATTGCTGGGCCCAGGGGAGGGCGGAACAGGAAGAAGAGGGGTCCTGGGATCCCCAGAAGAGGAGGGCTGAAGGTCAGGAAGGGTCCAAGGTAAGGGGACAGGGCAGGGTGGAGGGAGTTTGGGGAGGCAGGGTCCTGGCTCAAGCTCCCATTCTATGTCTGACTCATGGTATGACTACAGGAAGGTCCCCTTAGAGCCTCAGTGACTCCATCTGAGAAATGGAGCATGAGACAAAACTGTCTCCAAAGACCCTCCCCAGCCCTGACGGGGAAATGACATGACACAAAATTACAAAAGGGTCTTTATTTGTAAAAAGCCAAAGGGGCCCTTGGGATGACAGGACAGGCAGGCCGGCTTCTCAGGGGTCAGGGGCATTTGGACAGATGCGCTTGAGTGGGGGGGCGCCCTCCGAGTCCTCTGTGTCACCCTGGGCTGCCTCGGGGACAGGTGGCACTGGCTCAAAGACGGGGTAAGCTTCAGGGGCCTGGAGAGGAAGGGCGGACAGGCGTGAGCTCCACCCAAACCCAGGAGTGCGGCCTCCTAGCCTCTGCCTTCGCAAAGCCTCCACTCCACTCCCCTCCTGGACCTGGGAGTCTAGCCCGGGGTCGGGGACCCAAGAGGCAGATCACGCGGGGCACCAGAAACAACAACAACACTGTTTTGGGGGAAGAAGGTGATACTTGATATTTCTGGAAGATGCATCAAGGTAGTCCTTGTGGCAAAAGTCAGAAGTTGTGGGGGACTGACTCTCTTAAGCTAATGTGATAGTTTAGGACTAAAATAGAATAAAATAAAATACTTGGAGGAGCACCGCGATCTTTTCAGGCTTTTAATGGTCTTAAATCCACCCCGATCCAGCCCACAGGACTTTGTCTTAAAACACCTTTCCGTTTTCCATCCCAAGAAGCCAGCCTCTGAGACCCGCGCTGTGCCTGAGGTCTATGTTTCCTGCCTGGACCTCAGGAGCGCAGCCCCCCAGCCTTCAGCTGCCCCAGAGCCCCCACTGCCTCAGAGACCCGGGAGTCCAGCCTTCTGGCCTCTCTCACCTCAGCCTCCAGCAACTCAGGAACGGGCTCCTCCTTGGTCAGCATTGGGGGTTCGTCGGTGCTGCCTGCATTTATGCCCCCGGAGTCTGGAACATCAAGTTAACAGACACTCCCTGAGCGGCTGCTCTGCGCCCCGCAGCACAGGCCCGGGCTGGCAGACACTGAGGAGGGAGCTGGGAACCTGCCTGCCTGCCAGCCAGGAAGAAGCCACAGGAAGGACACAGAAGTGGGATCTTGACAGGCGAGGAGGATTCGATCGGGGAAACAAATGGGGCACGTTTTCCGCAGACAGAACATGTGTTTAGTGAGGATGAGATTCTGAGGCTGGATCCCTGGGTTCAAATCCTGACCTTGGGCGAGTGACTTAATTGCCCTGGGCCTCAGTTGCCCCATCTGTAAAGTGGGGAGAATGATAAGACCACACGAGACTGTGGTGAGGATGAAATGAGACGATACAGGCGAAGCCCTTCGTACAGGGTCTGGCCCATAGTAAGTGCTCACTAAATCCCCGTTGTTTTTATATCAGTAAAGGTGCATAAGCGCGCGGCACAATCTAGACACAGCCCACAGGCCCCGGTCTTGGAAAGGAACAAGGAGACCAGGAGGGGCAGTTTGCAAAGGGCCCAAAGTGCCCAGGGGAGGAGTCAAAGGTCACAAGGAGCCATGGAAGGCTCTGAAGCACGACGATGAGCCTGCCAAATGCGTGCTGTAGAAAAAGCTGCTGGGCCAGCTGTGTCGAGGTGACTGCGGGAGGGGACACCTGTAAGGAGGCTGGAGGCCGCCAGGGCTAAGAGCCGGCTCTCATAGGAAGGTAGACACACTTGGGAGGTGGTTCTGACCAGGCAGGGGATGGACCGTACAGGACAAAGAGGAGCCGAGGAGGAACTCTGCCCAATGTGCCGGCTCACTGGCTGTGTGAGCCTGGGGGACTTGGTTCTCTGGGTTTCGGCTTCTCCTCTGCCTACGGGATCATATCCCCCATAGGCTCATAGTGAGGATTAAATGAGATAAAACATGTTCCGTGCTCAGCAGGGTATCTGGCACCACAGTCAGAACTCAGTAAGTCTTAGCTGTTATTATTCATCCCCCTCAGGAGTGTCACTATTATTTACTCCTCAACAAATATTTATCGAGCACATTCTCTGTGTCCCACGTTGTTCTGAGGATTCAGTAATGAACAAGACCAACGTGGGCCCAAGGTTCAGGAAGCTGTCATGAGGTGGGAGAGGCGGGAAGAAATTTGAGTAGTAAAAAATAAAAATTTACATGAAAATCTCAGGCGGTGATGAGTTATCTAAAGACCCAAAGAAGCCAGATGAATGAGAGACAGTCCTGGAGGTAGGACGGTGACTTTCTGCAGGAGTCAGGGAAGGCCTCCGGGAGGGGTAACATGGGAGGGGAGTAGGTATAGTAGGGAGAAGCTGGTGGCTTCATCCTGGCAGAGGACAAGACTCAGAGGAGAGGGCTGCAGGGAGTGACCTGGTCCTACCTCTCTCTTGGCCCAGCCGTGGGGGCTGAGCATCCTCGGGGACCCCTTCTGGTGGTCCAGCAGGTGACACAGGGCGGCTGGGCTGGGGGGTGCCCCCAGGGCTGGGCTCAGTGCCCTTTTGCAGGGAGCCTTCCGAATGGAAACTCTGGTTACTGTTCTCATCTGTGGGAGCAAAAGCCGAGAGGGTTGGGCCTGAGGGTCCCAATCCCCCTCCCTCAATCCCCCAGCCTGCACCACCCCCCGAAATCCCAGGGTCCCTACATACCATTGAGATCCAGCAGGATGAGAGGACCACCCCCTCGGGGACTGGCGCCCCTGCCCCGCCGCTCCCGGCCTCGGGATCTCTCTGCCCCGCCACCTGCCCTCCGTCGCTCCTGGGGGTTAGAGGGGTAAGGGTCAGTGACAGCTTTCCAGTTAGTGCTTGCAAAGCCCCCCCCCCCACTGTACAAATAAGGAATCTGAGATACAGAGAAGCAAAAGGCCCTGCATGAGGTGACAGAGGCTGGCACCGTGGGTTAGGTCTTGAACTCAGGGGTCTGAAGTAAGAAAAAGGGAGAAGGGGGTGGAGTTGCTAATAATTGTTAACATCTGTCTCGGCTGCCACATTTGAGGTCTCAGAGCGGGACTGAAAGGGGAGGCCAGGGTTGGGAGGGGCCTGCCTGAGGTTGCACAGATGAAGGGCCTAGTGTGGGAGAGTTTGCTCACCTCCTCCTGGGGGTCCACCACTGGCACCCACTTGAAGATACGAAGGGAAGTGTCGCCCACAGTCACCCAGCGCTTCTCCCTGTGGGAGGGTGGGGGGGACTGGGTCAGAGTTCTGAGGAGAGAGCCCCCCCCAGGAGCTGAACACATCTAGGGAGACATGTCGAAGTGGGGGTGGTGCGGTTTTGCTATTGGGGCATATAGTTAGAAGGAGAAAGAGAGTCCTGCAGACCGCAGGCCATACCGAGGGGTGCCTCTGGGGAGAGAGCATGGCTTGGGGCCATGGCTCTGCAGACCCCTGGGGTATACAAGGGAGCAAGGCTGAGGGCCTGGCTGGGAACCGTAGCAAAGAAGATCCTGGGCATACTTGAGGGAGGAGTGTCAAAGCTTTAGGGGGCGGGGCATAAATGAGGGTACGGCTTGGGAACACGCTTTGTAGACCCTAGGGTGTAGCAAGAAGGGGGACAGAGCCCTGGAGCTCCAGGGCGCAGCTGGGGTGGGGGGCACACCTAACCCCTGTG
>NW_024424452.1:16487328-16488498 GCF_017311325.1 Ursus maritimus | reverse complement strand
GGGGAGGGGGGCGCAGAGGGTCACTGTCCCGGCCAGCGTCCGCGGCGCTGGGGGGGCGGCCCCGAGGGCTGTGTGCGGACTGTGTGTCCAGCCTCCCTCGGCTGTCATTGCCGCCCTGTCCTGCTCTTCCTCCAGCCATTCATTCAGCGGTCTCGTCACTGAGTGCCCATTACGGGCCAGACGCTGCAAATATGAGTAGGTCTCCACCCACCAGAAGGGCTAAAATAAGAACGACAGACCATAGCAAGTGTAGACAAAGAAATAGAGCAAGCAGACCTCTCATGTTTCCGGGGGAGTGGAAATGGGGAGAGACGCCTTGGGAAACTGACAGTTTTCTAGAGAAGCCGAGCTTACAGCATCCAGCAATTCTACTCCTAGGTCAGTAACACCCAACCGAAATGCTGGGTATGAGCACCAAGAGATGGGTACTGGAATGTCCATGATGGCCTCAAATTGGAAATGGCCCATCAAGAGTAGAGTGGGAAATGAACTGTAGCCTGTTCATACACTGGACACAGCAGAGAGCGATGTTCTGCTACACCCCACGACAGGGACATGTCTCATGAAAGAAATCAGATAGGACACTACACACTGTATGATTCCCTTTTTAAAAAAAAATTATTTATTTATTTGACTGAGAGCGAGAGAGCAAGCATGACCAGGGAAGCAGCAGGCAGAGGGAGAAGCAGGCTCCCTGCTGGATGCCGGGCTCCATCCCAGGACCCTGGGATCATGACCTAAGCCAAAGGCAGACGCTTAACCGGCTGAGCCACCCAGGCACCCCTGTATGATTCCTTTCATATAAAGTTCAAAACAGACAAAACTGATTTGTGGTATGAGAAGTCAGGATAGTGGTCACCCTTGGGAAAGGCTAAAATGGAGCTCTTGGACTAGTCATGTTCAGTTTCTTAATCTGGTAATCTGGTGCTGGGCCCCCTCCCCCAGGATATTTACTTTGAATATTTACCAAACTGTATATTTTTCCCTATGTATATTATACTTCAATTAAAAGTTTACATAAAATGGGTGTGTTTTGGTTGAGTTTATTTGAATCTGTGTTTGCTGGCAAGTAGGACATGTGTTGCTATGTGCGTGTGTTTCAAGGGTGTGGCTCTTGTCTCTGTGTGTTTTGGTGTGGTTCTGTCCAGAGGGGCTAAGGTATAGGAGGGG
>NW_024424452.1:16480561-16487318 GCF_017311325.1 Ursus maritimus | reverse complement strand
CATCTGTCTCGGCTGCCACATTTGAGGTCTCAGAGCGGGACTGAAAGGGGAGGCCAGGGTTGGGAGGGGCCTGCCTGAGGTTGCACAGATGAAGGGCCTAGTGTGGGAGAGTTTGCTCACCTCCTCCTGGGGGTCCACCACTGGCACCCACTTGAAGATACGAAGGGAAGTGTCGCCCACAGTCACCCAGCGCTTCTCCCTGTGGGAGGGTGGGGGGGACTGGGTCAGAGTTCTGAGGAGAGAGCCCCCCCCAGGAGCTGAACACATCTAGGGAGACATGTCGAAGTGGGGGTGGTGCGGTTTTGCTATTGGGGCATATAGTTAGAAGGAGAAAGAGAGTCCTGCAGACCGCAGGCCATACCGAGGGGTGCCTCTGGGGAGAGAGCATGGCTTGGGGCCATGGCTCTGCAGACCCCTGGGGTATACAAGGGAGCAAGGCTGAGGGCCTGGCTGGGAACCGTAGCAAAGAAGATCCTGGGCATACTTGAGGGAGGAGTGTCAAAGCTTTAGGGGGCGGGGCATAAATGAGGGTACGGCTTGGGAACACGCTTTGTAGACCCTAGGGTGTAGCAAGAAGGGGGACAGAGCCCTGGAGCTCCAGGGCGCAGCTGGGGTGGGGGGCACACCTAACCCCTGGGGGCCACGGCTGGCGAAGGAAGGGCAGACGCATTTGGGAGAGGAGTGGTCCCGCCAGGACCCATCCCTGGCCCCCGGGCAGCGCTCACCATCTCCGGACCTTCTCGATGGTCGCCATCACCTTCTTGATGTCATCCTTGGCCCGGCTCCGGGTCTCGGCCCGCACGGTCCGGCCGGCCATGCTGGCGGGACTGGGGCCGAGGCCGAGCCCGCGGCTGGGCCGCCTCCCGTCCGGCGGGCTCAGGCTCGGCGCCAGACCCGGGCGCCGCTGTCTCGGCCTGCAGTCCCTCCGGGAGTTGGCCGCGCCCTCCCTCGCTCCCCAACGCCTCCGCGAGTCCCCGCCCCGTTTCCTGCTGCCGCGCCCCGCCCCGGCCCGTCCCCGGAGCGGCCGGGCGGCGCGGGCGGCCAGAGCCCAGGCCTGGAAGCCGGCCGGCCCCGCCCCGCCCGGGCCCGCCCCCTCGGGGCGCCCCGAGGCGCAGCGCCCCCTACCCGCCGCCAAGAGGGAGGGTTGGGGACAGCTTGGCGCCAGGACTCGCGCGGCTGGGCTGCGGAGGTGCGTTCGGACCACGTGGGCACGGGGAGGGGGAGGGGGGCGCAGAGGGTCACTGTCCCGGCCAGCGTCCGCGGCGCTGGGGGGGCGGCCCCGAGGGCTGTGTGCGGACTGTGTGTCCAGCCTCCCTCGGCTGTCATTGCCGCCCTGTCCTGCTCTTCCTCCAGCCATTCATTCAGCGGTCTCGTCACTGAGTGCCCATTACGGGCCAGACGCTGCAAATATGAGTAGGTCTCCACCCACCAGAAGGGCTAAAATAAGAACGACAGACCATAGCAAGTGTAGACAAAGAAATAGAGCAAGCAGACCTCTCATGTTTCCGGGGGAGTGGAAATGGGGAGAGACGCCTTGGGAAACTGACAGTTTTCTAGAGAAGCCGAGCTTACAGCATCCAGCAATTCTACTCCTAGGTCAGTAACACCCAACCGAAATGCTGGGTATGAGCACCAAGAGATGGGTACTGGAATGTCCATGATGGCCTCAAATTGGAAATGGCCCATCAAGAGTAGAGTGGGAAATGAACTGTAGCCTGTTCATACACTGGACACAGCAGAGAGCGATGTTCTGCTACACCCCACGACAGGGACATGTCTCATGAAAGAAATCAGATAGGACACTACACACTGTATGATTCCCTTTTTAAAAAAAAATTATTTATTTATTTGACTGAGAGCGAGAGAGCAAGCATGACCAGGGAAGCAGCAGGCAGAGGGAGAAGCAGGCTCCCTGCTGGATGCCGGGCTCCATCCCAGGACCCTGGGATCATGACCTAAGCCAAAGGCAGACGCTTAACCGGCTGAGCCACCCAGGCACCCCTGTATGATTCCTTTCATATAAAGTTCAAAACAGACAAAACTGATTTGTGGTATGAGAAGTCAGGATAGTGGTCACCCTTGGGAAAGGCTAAAATGGAGCTCTTGGACTAGTCATGTTCAGTTTCTTAATCTGGTAATCTGGTGCTGGGCCCCCTCCCCCAGGATATTTACTTTGAATATTTACCAAACTGTATATTTTTCCCTATGTATATTATACTTCAATTAAAAGTTTACATAAAATGGGTGTGTTTTGGTTGAGTTTATTTGAATCTGTGTTTGCTGGCAAGTAGGACATGTGTTGCTATGTGCGTGTGTTTCAAGGGTGTGGCTCTTGTCTCTGTGTGTTTTGGTGTGGTTCTGTCCAGAGGGGCTAAGGTATAGGAGGGGGGATTATGACTGAATTTCTGGAGTCACGCTGCCCCTGGGAAAATCCCAGCTCTTCTTGTCCAGTGACCTTGGGCAACTCACTTATCTCTGTTCCCTCAACTATAACAGGAGAGTAAGTTAATATGTAACTCCTGCAACAAAGCCTTGCACATAGTAAATGCCCAATAAATATTCACTGTTAGTAAGTATGTGATCGTGGCCTCTACCAACAGTCTGGCTTCAATTGCACCTGCTATGCTCTCTGCCAGTGAATACCTTCCTTTATTCTGGCAGTTGTCGGCTCGAGGTAGTATCTTCACAGAATCACAGGCCTCCTACCCAGTCCCTTCACTCACAAACCCCATTACCTGCTGTTGTTTATGGTCGTCTCCATCAGACTGTGACCTAGCTCCTCAGGGGGCCAGAGACCAAGTGTGGATCGTGTCTGGGTCCCGGAGCCTAGGACAAGTAGGTGCTTGGGAACCACTTATGGGTATAAGCGCGCACAGACCTTTCATCGTTTATCTGCACCAGGTCAGTGGGGTTGACATGTCGGTATGACGCCCTGTACCTCTGAAGCTTGTTCCTGGGTGAGAATGAAGGTCTATATTGCAGTAGATGTGTGTATGTACGTCGAAGGGGTTCTCTAACTGGGCCTGGAAAGGTGAAGTAAGCTGTTCTTTTGTTCCCCTTCTAGCAGGTGTGACAAGACAGGGCGAGCAGAAAGTACCTAAGATAGGTCAGGAGGTATTTGTCTGGGCAGGTGTGGTCCAAGCCTGAGGGCCCTCAGCGTGGCCTCTCTCGCACCCAGCTTCCCTCTTCCCTCCAGACAGGAGGGAGGACCAGCACATTCCTGTCTTGCCAGCTCCACCCTCTCTTATCCACCGTCCCCCCCCCCCCCCCCCCCCAGCTTTCTCCGAAAAGAAGCTCCGTCACTAAGCCTTGCCCCAGGTCAGAGCCTGAGCCTCCTCCTCCCGGCGGTACCAGGGCTGCAGCCCAGGCCCCGACACACCCAACCTCCAGGTTTTGAGCCCACCACGCAGACAACCTGCCAACCCCCCTCAGGCCCCTTTCCTGACTGGGCAGCGCAGGCAAGGAGCTGAGCTCAGAGCCAAGGAATCCTGCCTGGGGCGGGCGGTGGGGGGGAATTGTTTGGGGTCTGAGCCCTGATTGGCTGCGCCCGGGCCACGCCCCTACCCCTTTCCCCCTTCTCCCCCCTTCGGAAGGGGGGCGTGTAGGCAACCGGGATCAGCCAGGGGCCAGCATGAGCCGGAGGGAGGGAAGTCTGGGTAAGGGGCTGAAGGGCCGGATGCCGAGTGCCCGAGGGGAGCAGGGGTCAGAAGGGCTGGAAGCTGGGGTCTGGGTCCCCACCACCCCCGGGTCCGGGAAGGGAGCGGCCTGAGTTGGGGAGAGCAGGGCCCCGGTGTCAGGTAACGAGCGGGTGAGCTGTGGGTGAGCTGTGGGAAGGGACAAGCGCCAGAGTTTACCGGAGGCCTGGGCTGTGACTTCAGGGACTTGGGCTCAGGGTTTAGATGACAGGTTCGAGTACACCCTGGGAGAGAGGACTGGGGTCGCAGTTGGGGCTGGACGCCTGAATCCTCTTGAGTATTGGGAAAGAATCAGAACTGGGGACCAGAGGGTGGGATAGTTAGGGAAGGAAGTCGTTGGGCCACAGGAGCTATTGAGTGACAACAGGAGACGAAAGTCGAGGCTATTAAGGATAGAGACAAGCGGTGGGAAACTCTTGGAGCGGGGAAGTGGGAGCGGGGAGGGGGCGGGGCGGGAGTTGCCGGGCCAGGACTACGTTCCCCAGCATGCCTGGCACGTTGCGCTGGGCATCTCGGGAAATGTAGTCATCCTTCCGGGGCTCCACCCCCTAGCTTGGGCTAGGAAAGGTTAGTCATTGATGCTGCAGGTGTCCAGCGCAGCGTCTTGCACAGACTGTCCATTCGGGAGGAAATGGGACTTCAGTCTCCCAATCTGTAGAAGAGGTTTAAAGGAGCATTCCGGTTTGAAGTTCTGTGCTTCTGTGATGTTAAATTTCACCAACAATCAGTGAGGTACTGGGATATGTGAAACCTTCCCTCAAAGGGCTCCCAGGCTGAGGCCGATTCACACAGATAAAAGAGCCATTAAATAACCTTGGGAGTATGAACAAATGGCCTTAAGTAAAAGGAAAAGGTTAATTTAAGGGAGAGGTGAGTCCGGAGGCCACACTGAAGAGACAATATTTGAATTTGTCTTTAATGGATTTTAACAGTGATTTGGGGTCAGGGAATACATTTCAGGCAGGGCAACTGGCGAATGTCCAGTGCCTCATTTACCATCAGCTGGAATGGGACAGAGGCTCCCTGGCTTAAAAATTAGAGAATTCAGAGCAGAACTTGTGGATTCAGGAAGGAAGAGCCAGCCTGGAAGAAGTAGTCAAGGAGCGGGGGTCTGGGCTGCCCTCATTCCTCCCCTTTTTTCCCACCAGAAAATCCACAGGCTGACTCCTCAATCTCACCCCTTTCGCACTTGGAGGCCAAGATCCGTCAGACACACAGCCTTGCCCGCCTCCTCACCAAATACGCTGAACAGCTGCTCCAGGAATATGTGAGTGGGAATGGGTTTGGGGGTGCCCAAGGCTTGAGGAATGGGGAAGTACAGATCACAGAGGTTCCTGACACTCAGTTTTCAGACCTCATTTCCCAGATACAGACATTGGAGCAAACTGGAGGACTCCCCCTGTGCTCCATATGCCCCTCTGTCTGCTTCAGCTTGGAGGTTCCCCCCACCGTGCATTACAACAGAGGTTGAGAGAATGAAAAGAATTCTGGTCTGGGAGTCAGGAAACCTAGGTTCTAGGCTGTCTGTGATCTTGTCACCTTACCTCCATGGGCCTTGGTCTCCCCAGCTATCAAAGGAAACAGTTTAACAAGATGAATTGTGAACTCTCTACCTATGCTGTGCAGAGAGACCGAGAAGGGTTTCAATTTGGGGCAAAAATTCTAGCCCAGGGGGGTCTTTAACAGAGGAGGGGAATCTGCCAATATCTTTGGTTGGGCCTAGGGCCCTGCCCAAGGAAGAAGGGTATTTCCATCAATTACTCTAGTGTAAATGGAAGGAGGGTATAGTTTGAATCAAATAGACTGTAGGCCTGCTAACTTGGTGTGACCTTGGCCACTAATGGTAACATGAAAAAATAATGATGGAACAATTATGAAAATGGGAGAATAGAAAGACCTAGCTTTATAGTTCTATGAACTTTGGTTCAAAATCCAGCTCTGTCCTTTCCTACGTGGATGACCTAGGGCAGGTCCATTGACCTCTTCAGCCTCCGTATCCTCATTTGTAAAATCAGCATCATCATAATCATCATACCCCTTTGGAAAGATTAGGAATAATGTGTTTAAAGCAGCAAACAGGGCCTGAACCAGAGACAAGATGTTAGCAAAGGATAAATGGTATCCTGTAGCATTTTTACAAATTACAAATCTCCTTTCATTTGTTCATTCACATAATGGTTATTCATTGAGCGCCTGCTGTGTGCCAGGCAGGTGCAGAGGTGGTGGAGGATGGGGGGAGAGAGTGAAACAGAACAGGTTTCTGCAGCATCTATGTGATTCTCAGGAGATCCCTGGTGAAAAAGACAGGCCGGGGAGCTGATCCCCCATTGTACAGATGAGAAGACTGAGACTCAAAGAAGGGAAACGGTTTTGCATGAAACTGCACAGCTAACAAGTGGTGGAGACAGGATTTGCACCCCGGTCTGTAGGATAGCATTAATAATAATCGCTAACATTTACTGCACCCTTCCAGGGCGCCAGGATTTGCCTGGACCTTTTTAACATGCCCCTCACTACCCTATGAAGTTGATACTGTTGTCTCCATTTTAGAGACGAGGAAACAAGGGCACTAGTGTAAAGCCCACTTTTTTTTTTTTTTTTTTTTTTTTTTTTTTTTTTTTTTTTGTGGTGGTGGTTTTGTAGTATCGCGAACACTACAGCTGTGTTGGGAGGAATGCGTCGTTTGCGAGGGGGGAAACTGAGGCCCTAGAGAGAGGAGGAGGAGCGGAGAGTGGAGGGGCTCCGTCGCGCCATGCGGCCCCCCCCTCCTCCCCTGACTGCCGTGTCTCTGCAGGTGCAGCACCAGGGAGACCCCTTCGGGCTGCCCGGCTTCTCGCCCCCGCGGCTGCCGGTGGCCGGCCTGAGCTCCCCGGCACCGGGCCACGCGGGCCTGCCCGCACCCGAGCGGCTGCGGCTGGACGCGGCGGCGCTCAGCGCGCTGCCGCCGCTGCTCGACGTGGTGCGGCGCCACCAGGCCGAGCTGAACCCGCGCGCGCCGCGCCTGCTGCGGCGCCTGGAGGACGCGGCGCGCCAGGCCCGGGCCCTGGGCGCCGCGGTGGAGG
>NW_024424452.1:16444189-16480551 GCF_017311325.1 Ursus maritimus | reverse complement strand
TGGAGGCCGTGCTGGCCGCGCTGGGCGCCGAGCCCCGCGAGCCGCGGCCCGAGCCCGCCGCCGCCGCCGCCGCCGCCGCCGCCGCCACCGCCACCGCCACCGCCACCGACGCGGGCGTCTTCCCTGCCAAGGTGCTGGGGCTCCGCGTGTGCGGCCTCTACCGCGAGTGGGTGAGCCGAACCGAGGGCGACCTGGGCCAGCTGGTGCCCGGGGGCCCGGCCTGAGCGCGGGGCGCGGGGCTGCAGCTCGCTGTCATCCGCTCGTCGTCCGTCTCCGTCTCTGTCCCTCTATCCGTGCTCGGGAGCTCCGACTGTCTCCATCTCTGTCTCTCTGTCTCTGTTGTCTCTCTGCTTTGCTTGCTCTCCGTGGGTCCCTGTCGGACCTCCTTGTGTTCGTGACTTCCCGTGTCCATCACTTCCTTGTTTTCCCCTCTTCTCCATCGCTTGGGCCTGCCTCCGTCTCTCTTGAGTCTCCGCCTTCACCCATCTGGGGGGGGGGGGGGGTCCTGTGTCTCCCCTTTTCTCCATCTCTTGGCTCCCGGTGGCCCCACGTGAGCGTGTGTACCACTCAGCCTCATCTCAAGGAGGGGACACTCATCAAGTCTGTTTCTCTCAGTGCCTCGCCTGGCCTTTCCTGGCCTGCCAGCCCTGGTGGGAGGGCCACTCCAGACAAATTTCAGCCACCATCCCACAGCGTCACTCCCCCTGCTGCGTGCCCCCTCCCCCAGCCGGGCCCTTTGGATGGGCCCTGCTTGCTTCTCCCTTTGATGTCCTTCCCTTCCTTCACCTTCTCTGCTCTGTCCCTGCACCTCCCCTCCCCCCAAGCCAGGTCTATGGAGAGAAAAAAATCAACACCTTAAAAGAGTTTTATTTCTGAGAATAAATTAATTTTTTGTAAATAAAATGTTTAAAAATAAAAAGAACACTAAAGTTACCAGTATATATAGTTGTTGAAAATGGGGAGACACCTTTGAGGAGAAAAGGATCCTTGGGGCACAGCCTGGTCCCCCAGACATAGCCAGAAGCCACAGTATAAATAGGAGATTCACCAATGCCCCCAGGTCAGGGATAACATCAGTCACTCTAGAACAGGATGTGGATGTGTCCTAAGCAGGAAACATCTACACGAGTCCTTACTTTTTCAACTGGACTTCCATTGATCAGGAAGTGAATTCCCTCAAGATGGAAAATTGGAACAGTGGCCCTAGTCAGGGAGGTAGACTAGGTGAGGCAATGAACTCTGGCAAGAAGGGAGGCCTCTCTGCTCAGAAAGCCCATAGCTTCCCACAGGAAGTGAGGTAGAGACAAGAAGGCAAACCCCTCGACCTCCCCAAACTTACAGGAAGAGGAAAGTCTCAGGGAGAGCCCAGGAAGGAGACCAGCTGTCCTCTCCCTGCAGAGAGGGAAGTGAAGCCTCTTCAGAAAGGCACTTCTTTCCACCCAAGATGTGGGCACCCAGGACCACTGGATCGAGACTCCATGAAATGATATCCATAGAGTCTCACCCAGATCTGAAAGGGAGGCCATAGGATCTCGGCAGGAAAGGCCCAGGCAATAGGACTTGAGGCCTGGTTCCTAGGAAATATTCCCAAATATACATGCCCTGTCTGCTAGACAAGTTGTGTCTCCTTTCTAGCCAAGAAGCAAGGCAGGAAAGAGTCCATTGGGAAAGAACTGTTGCAGCCTCTGACAGGAAGTCCTGCCTCCTCTATCCAGGGTATTTGGCCTTGAGCAGAGCCAAGTCCCTCACAGCTCGGTCTGTCCAGTGGCCATATTCCCGGGTCACTACATAGCCTCGACATTTCCTCTCAAAGGCTGAGGCCCCGAAGGGGACAACCCCGAGAGTGTCCTCTTCTGGGGGGATGGGCAGGCCCAGGGCAGTCATGATGGCAGCCATGTTGCCCAGCAGGCCTTGGGCCCTGAGTCTTGCAGCCCCAAGCTGAGCCAGCAGGATAGGACTCCCGGGGTTCAGGTCTCTCTGGTCGTCCCCTACAAGCTGGAGATGCTGGGTCAAGGCCAGGAAGGCCCCCTGGGCATGGCCCAGCCGCTCCCCGTCATCCAGGGCATGCCAGGTCTTGAAGGAGACAGCGGCAGGAGGCAGGCTGCTGAGCTGAAGCTCAGGGGCTGAGAAGCCGGGGTCACTGAAGGGGCTGCCCTGGTACTGGAGCTGCATGAGAGACAGAGACAGACAGGAGTGCAGGGACTAAAGTGGTCCCCTGGGGGCTCCCCCTGACTTCACACCTGCCTTCTATAAGACTGACATCTTCCTAGAGAGAGTTGGTGGACATGTCCTAGCACAGAGCCTGGGCTCTGTACAACTTTGAATCACAGCTTCAGTAATTCCCATGCATCAGTATTCTTGTGCAAATGAGAAGAAGTAATACATAGAAAGCACTTAGCCCAGCTCCTGGCGTACAATAAGGGCATGAGAAACCACTGTGTATAATATATTAAGATCATGACACTCTGATTATATTATTTATTATACTATTTTCAGTCTAAATAATTGACAATGTAGTTAGAGTCTATCTGGTTCTTTTTTATTTATAGCATTTTGTTGTTTACACTTATTAATTTTGTTATAATCATTAATAAATAATTGTTAACATGATTAAATTTAGTCGAGTGCCTTCTCCGTTCAAGTTCTCGCCTCCACGAACCTAGACCCACAGAATCTTGGTGCACCCCGATAGATCCCCTAATTGATAGACCACCTAGCCCTATATCCCTATTTCGCAGGTGAAGAAACTGAGGCTCAGGGTACCCAAAGCTACCCAGGGCACGGTGGCAGCTATGGGACTAGAAACTAGATTTAGTAACTTCACATGGGCCTGGAAGATGGTGCAGAAGAGGAATCACAAACCCCGGGGCCTCGAGGGGCCAGGTGGAGCATTTAACTTGGGGAAGAAGACAGAGAACTGAGATGGGGGAGGGGCCGGGAGGGCCCCTGTGCCTGTCGGAGACGGGCAGTCACGTTCAAAATTTGAACAAGTATTTCATGGCCCAAACAGAAAACATCTGTGGGTCAGATTCCGCCCCCAGGCTGCTAGTTTGAACTTCTAGACGGTGTGGGGGTGGGGGCAGATTGGCATCTGATGCCCCAGACCCGGTTTAAGATCCGGGCACTGCCAGTGCTTTAGCTGTGTGACCTTGAGCAAATTATTCACCCTCTCTGAGACTCAGTTTCCTTGTCTGGATTCTCATTCCACCTCTCAGAACTGTTTGAGGAGTCAGCGAGGTAACGGGGATGAGGGCCTGTAACACCGCACAGGGCTCAGGTAAGCACCCGGCACGAGGTGGTTGTGGAAATAATCATGACCCTGGAAAGTCTTTCTCTGTCTGTGCCGCCTTTGCATCTTGGAACAGTCCTGGAAGGTGAGCAAAAGCAGGATCACAAGTCCATTTCGCAGATGAGACGGAGACAGAGAAGGAACGACTAGCTCAAGGTCACCAGGCATCAGTGACAGTGTTCGAGTGAGTCTCCAGTTGACAGAGCCCCTGAACCCTCAGACTCCTGGAGGAACCTGCCCCTGGCCTTGCTCTGCTTCCGCGACCCAGGGCTGGGCCAGGAGGGCAGTGTCCCGCTGCCCTCATCCCCTGCTCGTGCCCCGTGTCACTCACGTAAGTCTGCAGCAACGTTGATGTATTCTTCTGCATGTAGAGGGCGAGGCTGTAGGCTTGACTGATGGGCTCAGCTGGGGAGATGGGGGCCCCCGGACTGCGGGGTGGCAGCAGCAGGGTCAGCAGGCAGAACGGGGCTGGCAGAGGAAACCAAAGGTCAGCATCCAATCCCTGAGCCCGCCTGCTGGTTCATTCATTCTCTGGCCCAACTCCTCCCATGGGCACAGCCCTTGTGGCCGGCAACGATTCTGTGTATCCAAGTCGGGGCGGCATCACCCTGTATTTCCAGCCCAGAACATTCCTCCAAACCCCAGACCCGATGGACTCAACTTCCTACTTGATATAATAATATCTCAACTCGAAGTAGCCAATACTCAACTCTGGGTTCCCCTTCCACCCTCCTCCCCCAGACTTCCCCATCTGAGGCTAGGGTGCTTCCGTCCTTGCCTTTGCTCAGGTCAAAACCCGGGGTCCTCTTTGGTGCCTCATTCTCTCTTGCTGTCCACGTTCACCCCCACAGTAAATCCTGTCGGCTCTGTCCTTCCAAGGCAGCCAGCCCAGCTCTGTGTTTCTTGATCTGAGTGCTCGTGACAAGGCTGTGATCACTTTGTGAAAATTCATTGAGCTGTACGCTTCATGAGTTGTGTACTTTTCTGCTTGTTCTTTTCAATAAAACGTTTTAAACTAGAGAAACAGTTCAACTAGATCCCTCCTGTGCCTGAACCCTCCCTCTGCTCACAACTCACACAGTGGAAGTGTGTAAACCAGAGCCCTCCGGTGGCCTACAAAGCCCGGCCTCTCTGTACTGGCCTCCCGTCCCATTCCCCCTTCAAGCCTTTGCCCTTCCTGGGCCCCGCCCGGACTACCCCCAAACCTTCCCACCGATGATTCCTTCTTCTTCTTCAGACCGCAGCTCAGATAAGCTGTCCTGACTGCCTATCGAAAGCCCCCTCCCCTCCCTGGTTTATAGTCTTCAGAGACTTTTGCCTTTTCACTTATTTGTTTATTTGTCTGCTTGTTTGTTACTGTCTCTTCCCCTAGAACGTTGGCTCCAGGAAAGAGGAAACCTCTCGATTCATTTGCGACTGGTTTTGCCAACACCCAGCACAGAGCTTAGTAAATATTTGTTGAATGACTGACTGTTGCCATGAACATCCTTATCCCAGACTCTTTGGGCACTTTTGAAAGGGGGAATATCTGGATTGGAGGGTGTACTCATTTTAAATTTGAGTAAATGCTGCGAATTGTCCTCTTACAGCTCAGGCCCAGTTAGGTTCCCAGTGTGAGGCTCAGAGAGGGGGGAAGTTACCCAAGGTCACCAGCAGAAAGCACCGAGATGAGAGGCAAATCAGGATGGCCTCCTTTGTTCCCCTTCTACATTCCTGAGTTCCCTCAGTTCAGAACTTAAGGGAAAGCTGAAAGCGAAGGCCCATTCATTCGTTCATTCGTTCGTTCAAAACGTTGGCTCATGCACTTATCTTCTATTGCACTGGCATTATTATTTACTTTTTTTTTTTTTAAGATTCTATTTATTTATTTGAGGGAGAAAGAACACGCGCGCGGCGAGGGGCAGAGGGAGAGGGAGACGCAGACTCCTCACTGAGCAGGGAGCCCCATGCGGGGCTCTATCCCAGGACCCTGAGATCATGACCCGAGCCGAAGGCACTTAACCAACTGAGCCACCCAGGTTACCCATAGTTTACTTACTTATGACGATGATATGTATCGTCTGTCTGCAGAATGAAATCTCCATGAGACCATAGCTTTTTGTCTGCTTGTTCACTGCTGTATCCCCAAATGCTTAGAAAACTACCTAGCATATAATAAGCACTCAATAATTCTTCTTGAATGAATGAATGAGTGATGAACAAAGCTTTCTGTGTGTAAGGATTTGGAGGTTCCTAGCATGCAAAGATAGCCAGGCACATGAGTCCTAAGGGCCAGAGAGCCCGGAGAGTACCCCTCCCCTCCTAGTCTCCAGGCCCTGGCACTCCATCCCCACCCCACTCACCTAGCTGATAGCTCATGCTGTCTCCTTGGCGCCTTCCTCTCTCCAGTCTCTGGATTCTTCTGGGGCACCTGTCCTCCCGCCCCTCAGGTGGCTTTATACCTGGGCTGAGCGCTGGGGCAGCCCAAGAGGGAGGGAAGGAGTCACACCCCCAGGGCGGGTGTGTGTGGGGGGGCACAGGTGCAGAAGCCCCAGAAGCAAGGGACAGGCAGGGAAGGGGACACTGAGGTGACACCCTGGTCCCCTACCGTCCCCAAACTCGACCTTAAACCCTGGGAGGGAGGGGTCAAAGGCGGGAGGGGATTATGGGGGACAAAGGGGCCGCCCTGCTCCCTGCTGCTCTGCACGTCCTGGGATCCAGTTTCTCGGGAGGAGGCGGCCTCCTGCTCCGCCCCACTGGGACCCAGGCATTGGGCCCCGGCTTCAGAGGAGTTTGGAAAAGGGATGGGAGTGGTGGCATGTGAGCAGCATCACCCACAGCAAGGTACACCTCAGACACAGGAGCGTGTGCACATCCACACACACGTGGGACACGGGCGCGCCCCAGACGTGAGCACACTCACATTCATTCACTCGTTTAAATTGCATCGAACCTACTGTGTGCTGGTCCCTGTTCCAGGTGCTGGAATAGAACACACGACAAGTCAGACAAAAATCCCTTCCCCCAGGGCACCGGGGTGGCTCAGTTGGTTAAGTGGTTGCTTTCGGCTCAGGTCATAATCCCAGGGTCCTGAGATCAAGCCCCGTGTCAGGCTCCTTGCTCAGCAGGGAGCCTGCTTCTCCCGCTCCCTCTGCCCGCCGCTCCCCCTGCTTGTGCTGTCTCTGTCTCTGTCAAATAAATAAATAAAATCTTAAAAAAAAAAAAAATCCTTGCCGTCGTGGAGCTGATGCTCCAGTGGACGTGGCCTTCGAGGATACTGAACCATACACACCCTGCCGGGCCTACACGTGCTACGGAGGGCGGGTGCAAACGTGTCCACGCCGACCCATGCAGACCTGTGCAGACATAGCCACACCCAGAGGCCCCAGCAGAGCCACATGCGTGGAGCAGACAGGTGCAGACGTGGGAGTACGCACACCGCACGTGTGTGCGTGCAGACACACGCAGCTGGACGTCAGCACTCCTGAGATCCAGCCGTGCTTTACTTGCTGCTGTCCTGGAAGATCTTGGGCCCGTGGCAGACACGCAGACACATACCTAAGGCCCTTTCCAGCTGGGGAAGCCTTGGGGCCTGGAGGGTAGCTGGGTTCTTGTCCTTCTTCACACCGTGCGCAGTCTCCATAAAGGAGCGTTGTTCAGTTCTCAGCCCCTGCCCATCCACTGGGTCGGAGCACACAGTCAGAACCCCACCCTGCTTCTGTCCAGTTGGGGGATGGGAGACTGCTCTACCTTCCTCCCTGCTGTGGAGAAAGACGGCCCATAGCCTTCCTGCAAAGGCAGGAGATACAACGTTCATTCACTCACCTGTGTCTACATGCAATCAGCAGATATCGATGGGACCTCCACTGTGGGCTGGTACCAGGGTGAATAATGAGATGGGCTGGGTCCCTGCCTCACAAGGATGCCCCGTCCAGAGGGGGAGACCGACAAATGTGTGAACTGATAAAAGCAAAATTTCCTGAAGCAGCAAAGTGCTGAAAGGGAGCCAAAATAGGTTGATGTGATTAGCTGGGGGGGGGGTGCGGGGGGGCGGTAAGCAGATGTAATACGGAGCCTGAGGCCCAGAGAGGGACAGCTACTTACTGGTGTCACACAGCAAGGCCAGAACAGATCCTAAACTCCTGCTCCCCAGCTTGGGACCGGATCTGGGGTGTCTCTGATCAGAACTGTGAGCTGAAGGAGGGAGAAGATGGAGGGAAAGATGGGCTCTGAGGTGGGGGACCCTAAGTTGGATCTCCGAGGCGGGGGGCTGCCAGGGCTGCCAGAAAGAGCCTGTGCTGGGCAGCGGTGATGTCAGGGGATTAGACTGGGCCCTTTGAGTGGGTGCACTGAGGCGTAGGCCAGGCCAGGTAGTGAAGGGGGAGGTGGGGGAGGAGGAGGAGGGCAGGAGGGGAGGAGGGGAAGAGGGAGGCAGATACTCGATCTGGTGCTATTCACAGGTGGATGGTGGACGTGGGGCTGGGCCTCACCCCAGAGGACAGGCTCACCCTCACCCAACCCCACCACCTCCTACTTCTCTTGGGGGCTTCACTTTCTCTCTCTCTCGACCCCTAGGTGCCCTTCATAGCTGGAGACACTGGCACCCAGTCCAGGCCCTGCTTTATCCCGAGGCATCTGTCTCGGCAAAGGTCATCAACTCTGCCGCCCTCACCGTCCCTACTCGCTGCCCATCTGTCTCCACCTCAGTTTTAGTCTCACCAGAAGCCGATGCCTGGGGATCCCCCCAACTCAGAAGCCAGCAGACTTGGGTGTGAGTCCGGCCTTGGTCCGTCGCTAGCTGGAGCGAACCCCCCCAACATTTCTGAGCTTCAGTTAGTGTCCTCATCTGGAAACTCGGTAATACTTCCCACCACCCAGGCTTTCGCGGACCCCTTCCACCAACTGCCTTGATCCCCGCTATGAGGACCCTCCTTGGTCCCTCAAGGGTTACCTCAATGGCACATAAAGCCTCCAAGCTGTGGCAAAAGCCTTGATGCCGCATGCCCCGTGCTTGGAGGCCAATCCCCACCTGCCACACATAGGCTCCCAAGAGACCTATCTTGTCCCTCCCCCAGGACACTCAAGAGGCCCCCAGTGTCATCCAGCAGGTCACATAATGAGCCCCATTCAGAACAAACAAATTTGAGCTCTAAACCAGCTCCTCCCCCTGACCCCCACATTAAGCTCACCCCCCCCCCACTACAATCCTCACGCCTCCCTCTCCAGGCAGAGAGAACAGCAAGTACAAAGGCCCTGAGGTGGGAGCCTGCATGACAGGGTTCAGGAACAGACAAGGCCGGCAGAGCGGGCAGAGACGCTGGTGGTTGGTGAGATAGGGCAGGTTGGGGAAGAGCAAGAGTCGTCTTGCACTCTCCCACCATCTCCACATCTTCCTTGACTCCCCAGTGCCCTCAGGATACAGTCCTAATTCTGCAGCCCGTCCTTGGAGGCCTGCAATCCCCCAGTCCCTGTGCAGCCTTGCGACTCACTTCTTGCTTTTCCCCACTTTCTACTTCCGCCCGGCAACCTACTTGCAAGCCTGCTCAACTCTAGGCCTTCCTCAGGCAATTCTCCCCGCATAGAAAGCTCTCCTGCTCCCCCTTCACCAGACACAATCCTTCTCATCTTTTAACCTTCAGCTCAGGGTTTTATCTCCTCTGGGAAGCTTTCCTTGTCTCCTCTGCCTCCTCGGAGCTCCCACAGGTCCCCAAGTTCCCCTGTCCGTTTACTGATCACCCTATGTTGGCGTTCTTGGTCTCCCAGTCTTTCTCCCCAGTGTGACAGGAGGCAGGACTTCTCATCTCTGCAGCGCCTGCACCGGGCCAGGTACAGGGGTGACGCCTCCGTGAGTGTCGCGTGTAGGAAGGCGGGAGCATCATGGTTCCAGCCGGGGACTCTGCAAAGCCAAGCCAAGGAGGTGGGTCGGCTGAGCAGATCCCCTGATCTCACAGAGCTCCCATGTCAGCGTCTCATCCTAATGGGGTGGCAGGCCGAAGGGGCAGCGAGGGTGTTGGGAAGAGAGGCCCCCAGTGCAGGGATCATCGGGGCGAGGAGCACAGCCTACTCCGTTCACTGTTCCCGAGCCCCAGGTGGTGGCGAGAGAGGCCGGGGTACTGCCCTCCTGGCGTGCACGGCCTGGCAGCCCAGCCACACGATCTCCGACTTTCTCTAGCGCTTCCTAAGGGCCCGGTGTTGTTCTACGCTCCTCTGTTCCGTATCTCGTGCTTCCTTTACAGAACCTCCTGGAGTGAATCATACTGTCTCCCCATTTCACAGACGAGGACATTGAGGCATAGCAAGGTGAAGCGATCACTTCGGCTGGCGGGGAGCAGTGCGAGGATTTGAACCCCAGCTCCAGAGCCAGGGCTTGTCACTGTTATCATCACCTCTAGTTTCTGGGGCTTGACACTTCCCGGCTCATGGGGCCTTCCCACAGCTCCTGTCGCCCTGGTCTCCCTCCAGGGTTATCTGCCAAGGGGCTGGCATCCCCATTTTGCAGGTGAGATGTAGGAAGGAATGAGATGAGAAGATAAGAAGGAAAAGAATCACATATTTTAGCCTCTTTTATGTTACCGATCACTTTATACAGAGACGTTATCTCATGTATTTGTGAAATCTCAAAAAAACCAACTCATAGAAAAAGAGATCAGATTTGTGTTGTGAGGTAGGAGTGGGGGGGAGGAATTGTGTGAACACGGTCGAAAGGTCTGAGCTTTGGTTATAAGATAAATAAGAAGTGAGGATGTAATAGAAAATGTGATGGCTGTAGTTAACTCTGCTGTGTGATATGCTGGAAAGTTGCTGAGAGAATAAATCCTCAAAGTTCTCATCACAGGTAAAAACATTTTTGTGTAACTACATGGCGTGATGGATGTTAACTAAACTTATGGTGGTAATCATTAAAAATATATATATGTGTATATACTGGTAATCATTATATATATATACTGGGCGCTTGGGTGGCTCAGTTGGTTAAGCGTCTGACTCTTGGTTTCCGCTCAGGTCATGATCTCAGTGTCATGAGATCGAGCCCCATGTCAGGCTCCGGGCTCAGCTAAGCATCTGCTTGAGATTCTCTCTCTCTATCTCCCTCTCCCTCTGCTCCTCCTGCATGCTCACTCTTTCTAAAATAAATAAATAAATACAATCTTAAAAAAAAAAAATATATATATATGTCAAGTCATTATGCTATACAACCTTAAACTTGTACAGTGTTACATGTCAATTATATCTTAAAACTGGAAGAAAAAAAATGAGAGAAAAGCTTGGGCTAAGAGAAAGCCTAAATCAAGTCATAAGACACAATACCCATAAAGTAAAAAGTCAAAGGCGGATAAATTTAAGTACATCTCTCTCTCTCTTTTTTTTTTTTACTCTAAGTACATCCAAATATTGCTCCTAATTATTGACAAACACTGTCTCACAAAACAGAAACATTGATGGGTTATGCTTCCACTGACAGTTTCATTCCTAAAAAGATGATTTAAAAATATGTCCATAAATTCTTCGACATGCCACCCTTCGAAAGGAGGAGGCTGAACTCTGCTCCGGAATGTGGGCTTGTTCAAGTGACTTACTAGTAACAGCCAGAATGAGGCAGGAGTGATGTGTGGCTTCTGAGGCTAGGTCATGAGAAGTGTCTCTCTGGACACTTGCCCTTAAAAGCCAGGCGCCATGTTGTGAGGAAGCCCAGGCCACATAAAAGGCCACCGGTAGGTGTTCGGGCTGACAGCCCCAGGCTAGACCTTCAACCAGCAGCCTCAGCACCGATAGCCACAGAAGTGCATGAATGAACCTTCGGATGCTTCCAGCGCCCTTGCTGTCAAATCTCGCTGCGAAGCCAGACAGGGTGGAACAGACACAAGCCATTTCTATTATGCCCTGACTCAATCCTGACCCGCAGAAACCACGAGATATCATAAAAGATTGTTGTTTTGAGGTGACTAAATTTAGGAAACAATGAATAACTAAAAGAAGTACCGTGTGAAATTGTTGACATAAAAATGGAGAGTAATTGAATGACATAGATTCAGTAGCAATTTGCAGGAAGAGTTCAAAAAAAGGGTGTTTAACATTTCGGGCCCCCCAGAATTTCTTAAGTCTTCAACGGTTCCTATGCAGCTGGGCTGATTTTCCCCATAAATAGTTTAAGTTGCCTGAGTAAGCACAAAGAAGAAACCTTTGTTTGGCAAACTGCAAAACCAAGTTGGCTCTCCTATGTAAGGACTTGAGTGAGTCCGTGCAAGGACTTGAGTGTGTGAGGATGCGTGTGAGAATATCTCGAGGCCCAATTGCCCCAATCTCCCTGGAACCTATTCCCTTTCTTTCTCACGAAAGAGGGCAAGCCCATGAATCAAGAGAGCAGGAAAGGGAAGAGCAGGCACACAGTCTTGCAAAGTCAATGCTGTGAGAGTCATATCCCGCCGATGAAGACACACAGGTTCAGAGAGGTGAGGTCACACAATGGTCCACAAAGAGTGTTAAAACCAAGCCTCCAGGGGCACCCGGGTGGCTCAGTCGTTAAGCGTCTGCCTTTGGCTCAGGTCATGATCCCAGGGTCCTGCCCCGCATCCAGCTCTCTGCTTGATGGGAAGCCCGCTTCCCCCTCCCTCACTCCCCCTGCTTGTGTTCCCTCTCTTGCTGTCTCTCTGTCAAATAAATAAATGAAAATCTTAAAAAACAAAAAACAAAAAACGAAAACCCAAGCCTCCAAGCCAACTGTTGGATTCCAGCCTTCAGTGGACAAAAGAATCCCCAGGGATGCTCTTAGAAGTGCAGTCCCGGCTCAGAAAGTTCCAAGGAGCCCAGTCATCTGCATTTTTGTATGGGAACCACTGCCACCCCATCTCCCGGGGGAGTCTGGGTCCCCCTTTGAGGGACACTGATTAGTACTCACAACTCTGTCTTCCAAACAGGACCAGGCCTGGCCAGAAAAAGACCACAAGAAGTACTCGACCTGTTGTAGATTAAAGAGATTCGGGAAACATACAACAGCATTAGTTATCTACTGCTGTCTAACAGGTTACCCCAGGACCTTGTGGTTTAAAATAACATTCCTTACTTCCATTCTGGTGGGGGTCAGGGGTCTGGGCTGGGAGGGTCTCACAAGCCTGCAAACAATGTCAGGGCGGCAGTCATCTCAAGGGGCACAGGTATCTGCTTCCAGGTTCGCGTACGTGGTGCTGGCAGGATTCAGTTCCTCAAGGGTTGCTGGTCTGAGGGCCTCAGTCCTTTCCTGGCTTTTAGAGGGAGGCTGCTCTAGGTTCTTGCCATGTGGACCTAAGGGGGGGGGCAGCTCACAATATGACGTCTTGCTTTATCAGAGAAGCAGAGAAGAGCCAGAGAAGCGTGCCAAGAGGGAAGCCACAGTTTTTCTTGGAAGTGTGGTCCCATCACTGTTGCCGATTTCATTCATTATACAAGCAAGTCACTACATCAAGGGGAGGGGAATACCAGCAGGCAAGGATCGTTTGGAGCCATGTCAGAAGCAATGTGTGAATTTGGTTTGGGTTCTGATTTCAACAAACCAACTGTACAGAGACATTTAGGAGATAATCCAAGAAATCTGAACATGGACTTAATGTCTTAGGTGATGTTAAGGAATTACCATTATTTATTTAGATGTGACAAATGTCTGTGGTCATGTTAAAAACAATTCCTTATGTCTTAGAGATATATCCTGAAGAATATATTTTTTAAAGATTTTATTTATTTGAGATAGAGAGAGCGGGAGAGCGTGGGGACGGGGCGGGAGTGGGGGCTGCGGTAGGGGCAGAGGAAGAGGGAGAAGCAGAGTCCCGGCTGAGCAGGGAGCCTGACTCAGGGCTCAATCCTAGGACCCCCATCATGATCTGAACAGAAGGCAGACTCTTAACCGACTGAGCCCCCCCACCCGTGCCCCTATCCTGAAGAATATTATAAAGGAAATGTTATGATGTCTGGGGTTTGCTTTAAAATAATACAACAAGGGTTGGAGGAGGGGAGGCCTGGGGGTCTAGAGTGGAAACTGGATTAGTCATATGTGGGTAATGGTTACATGGATGTGGGGGGCTGTTATACTTCTCCTACTTTTACATGTGTTCAAAATTTTTCAAGATAAAGGGTTAAAATCAAAGTGAATTGAAGCTAATAATGGTACACTGGAAGTTGAAAGAACATACAGATTCTAAAGCTGTTGCATATTGACTGTATTTTAATTGTTAGGAAAGACAATACCAAAAGAAACATTAGATGACCATAAATATGAGGGGAAAAAAAAGGAAGGAGGGAAGAAAAGGAAGAAGGAAGGATAGAATTAGGCTTGGCAGGCGGCTGCTATGGGAGGGGGCTGATTCCTGACCTCTGTTTAACCAAAGGAAGTGGGATTCAGGTCATTGGAGTAGAAGTGAGAGCTTAGGGCAGCAGCAAATCCAAGCCCCAGGGGTTTCTAGTATCTTTGAAGGATCCACTGCAGTTTAGAGTTTGCCCTGAGCCTACAGGGATGGGGAGGCTGGGCTCATTTCCGGAAGGCCACGGAGGCAGGAGGCCCAGTAGTAGCTGGTGGGGAGGTATTACATGGGAGGTCAGGGCTCTCCACGGTGCTTTAGAAGGATGCAGTTTTGTGCAGGAGGTCACGGTCTGTTTTACAGATCCTAGAATATGGGGAGAATCAATCCCAAACCCTCATCTCTAGACATTCTGCATCAGGCCAGGAATTTTGCATCATAGCTGCCTAGCATGGGGCTTGGCCTACAAGAAGTGTTTAATACCCATTGATTCAATCTAGTGGTTGTGGTCCTCTACCAGATATGTACCTCAGAATGTTCCAGAAAACTTTTAACACCATTTGATTCTTGACAGTTGTGTGTGATTCTTTACAAAGATAATGTAGTTGTTCTGGGACAGGTAACTAGTTTGATTCAATATGCAAAAGGGCCAAAAAGGCACCTGCTTAGGGGCGCCTGGGTGGCTCAGGTGGTTGGGCGTCTGCCTTTGGCTCAGGTCATGATCCCAGGGTCCTGGGATTGAGCCCCACATCAGGCTCCCTGTGGCCAGGAAGCCTGCTTTCCTGCTTCTCTCTCTCTCTCTGCCCACCAACCCCCCCCCCCACCACTCATGGTCCTCTCTCTCTCACTCTCTATCTCAAATAAATAAAGACTTAAAAAAAATAAACCAGAAAACTTGTTACGATTATGTTTTTCTCCCCCGCCCCCATTATAGTGTAGTGGCTTGTTGTTGTGGATTGCAGTCAAATATATATAACATGAAATTTACCATTTTAATCATTTTTAAGTGTACAGTTCAGTGGCGGTAAGTATATCCACTTTCTTGGGCACCATGACCACCATCTATCTCCAGAACTTTTTAATTTTTCCAAATTGAAACTCTGTACCCATTAAACAATAACTCCCCATTCCCTCTGCCCCAGGCCCTGGGTAACCACCATTCCACTTTGTCTCTGTGATTTGACTACGCCAGGTGCCCCCAGTCAGTGGGTTTCTGGTTCGTTTCCCTTAGCATCCTGTCTTCAAGGTTTATCCACGTTGTGGCGTGTATCAGAATTTCATGCCTTTTTAAGGTTGAAAAAGCAGATACTTAGTTTGCTTCCACCTTTTGGTTATTGTGAATAATGCTGCTATGACCATGGGGGTACAAGTATCTGTTCAAGTCTCTGCTTTCTTTCGGATACATACCCCCAGATGGGATTGCTAGATCATACGGTGATTCTATGTTTGATTAACTAATTAACTACACACCAATTACACATTAAATTCGTGGGTTTGTTTTTTTTTTTTTTGAGGACCCGCCATACTGTCCTCCACAGTGAACAGGGGCTCAGTATTGTTAGATTTCAGGATTTCAAGTGAAAGTGGAAATCCATTTTTGCAGGAGAAATGTGTTGCTGTTGTGCTGAACCAAGAGTGCACATCTCGCAGGATTCGATCGTTTGTGGATGCTGCAGTAGTCCTCAGGACGGGTTCTGGAGTTCTGGGTTTGAATCCTGATCCTACCACTCATCTGTCTGGGCCCCAGTTTCCTCATCTACAAAATGGGATTCTACCTCATAGGATTCTTCTGAGGATCAGATAGATGCTGAAAGCACTGAATTAACATGTGAAGTGGACATCTCATAAAGTTTACAATGTAGTGAGTCAATAAATGAATTTCATCTGGGAATTACAGGAAGACTTCATTGGGACAGTGGCATTTAAACGGAAACCTGAAGGATGAAGAGTAGAGAAGTGGGATGGGAGAAGGGGAAAGATCTAACAGGCAGTGCGAAAGTCCTCAACAATCATGCAAGCCAAAGCTAAAGCAGCGAGGACACAGGGTAGACAATCATCTGGGAGCCAAGGATTTCCTGACAAGGTCGGAAATGAAAGGAGCCTCTCTTCGGCCTCAGGCCTGTCCCTGCAAACTTAAGACCACACTAGACTGGCCGGCGTTAACTTCCCGGACAGAAAAACCGCACCCACTAAGTCTTTCGCGGGGCCCCGCTAACCTTCTGGCAAACACAGAGGAGAGAGGAGAGCAGGCGAGCTGGCTTGGGGTCAGAAGTAAGCAGTTCTCCAGGCAGAGGAGGAAGACCAAGAAGGCAGGTAAGAAGGCGCAAAGGTGGGAAGCAGTCCCATTTGCTTTGGCAGCTGAGATGTCTAGAGGGATGCCTCCAAGGCTGGTTGGAGATGAGGCTGGGCAACACGCACAACTTAGAACTTCAGGCTGAGGAATCTGGTCAAGCCGCAGGACCTCAGTCAAATGGAGAATGGGCGCCCCCTGGGAGCAGTGCTCGGTAGCGGACGCTGGAGGACTCAGATGAAGGGGGCGGGCGGGGGTGGAGGAGGGGGTGCGGCTCAAGATGGGGGCAGACTGCCTGCCACAGTTTTCTTCCCACAGGAGCTACCCCCTTCCGGCATGATGGATTCCTGGGATCCCAGAAGAGCTGGGCAGGAAGGGACCTCGAAAAAGGAACTACCAACACGTGCCCCGTGTCAGGCCCTGAGCCGCGCACTTTCGTGAACATTGTCCTAACACACCTAACTCTACTTGTAGGTAGGTATCATTATCCCCATTTTTCAGATGAGAAAACCGAGGTTTAATGACTTCCCAAGGAGGGGCGAGGATTTTGTATGACTTCAGAGCCTCTTCCCTGGAGTCCTCACGACCTGGAAGATACCGATTCCATGAGGTTTGGGGCAACAAGCATCGGGTGTGAGAGGCCCAAGCTTTCCGAGGCACAACAGCGTGATTGTACTTTCGGCGAGGGCCACGCCTCCCTTGTGGCGACAATACTGATTACTCTTGCTTTCCTTTAAGAGCCTTACCCTCAAATATGAAGAAGTCCTTGCCACACGTGGGGGCGGACATCATATATTCCTTAGATCTCCCGACGTCTTTCTCCCTCACCCGCACTGAGCCCCACTAGTGACATAAATTCTCCCCCTCCACTAGCGAGCGAAGCCGTGGGACTACAATTCCCGGCAGGTCTTTCAGAAAGAGGTGGTGCGGGATAGGGGGAAAGACACTCTCGCTTTCCGTAGGCTCGCCATTTGGCGTGTCCGCCGTGCTGCACATTTCAACAGCCCACGTCCTTTCTCTGGGGAGCTAAGGAAGGGACTACGACCCCCAGCAGGCACTGCCGCAGAGAGCAAGTGATGGCCGCCATCATCACTGTAGTCCTTTCCCGCATTTCCACAAGGGAACAGCCTTAGTGCGCGGACTACAAATCCCAGCTCGCCGTCTCGCCTTCCCTTCTGCCGCCATCTTTGCTGGTTGTCCCCGCCCCTTTCCCCTTCCCATTGTCTCGACCAAAGATAATAGAGCGGACCTGGGAAGACTGCAACTCCCGTCAGGCTCTGCGCCACCGGGAGAGTGATTTCGATATTACAGGCGGGCGAGGTGCCCAAGGTGGTAGAATGAGGCGACGGGGAGAGGCCAGGTAGCCTGCCATCTTTATGGTAGTCTCCTTATTCTCGTGGTTCCGCCATTCTCACGGCATACTAGAAGGCCAGAAAACTACTATTCCCATCGCACCTCATTAGACCGACTACTAGTCAGGTGTACGCCCCTCTTCCGCCATCTTGCTTGTAGTCCTCGTTCCTTTTCACCTTTCCATTGTTCCTGACGAGTAGAAATGGCAGCGGGAAGGCAGCAGATGGACTGCGACTCCCGTCAGGTACCACACACGCGGAGGGTTGTGGACAGGAGGGCGTGTGAGTGCCTGGGAAGGAGGTCGGGTCGGGGAAGAAGGCCATCTTGTTTGTAGTCATCGTTGCCGCTCCTTCTCTATCCTCTGCAACGGGGAGCCTCGGGGCCACCGGACTATAACTCCCGGCACCCTCGGCTCCCGGCTTGGCACGCCCTCCGCCATCTTGCTTGTAGTCCCCGCTGGCCCCAGCATCCCATTGTTCCCACGGTATCAACGGCGTCCGCAGGACTACGATTTCCGTCGTGCCCTGCGTGTGTTCGTCCTGGAAAGTGGAGGTGGTGGGGAAAGGAGGGGGCAGGGGGCGGGGTTCCTCTGGGAGAAGGAGGGAGTAAAGAGGAGGAGGAGGAGGGAAGGAGGAGGGAGGGGTGGGGGAAGAGAGGAGGAAGGAGGAAGGAGCTCAGGAGGGATGAGAGAGGCGGCCAGGGCCCCGGGCCGAAGCAGCGCGGGGCCGGGGGACCAGGGGGGCTGAGGCACCCCAATTGCCCCCTCCCCCTTTCCCTGCCCCCTTCCATCCTTTCCTTCCACCCTCCGGCTTGAGGAAGGGGATTTATTCAAATTTTATTTAAATCCCTATCTCTGGAGGGTCGCGCGCTGGGGGGAGGGGGAGAGGGCGGGGGCGCGCGCAGGCTGGGGGGGCGGGGCCGGAGCAGCTTCCTTCACCCCCCTCCACTAGCCCCGTAGCCCTAGGGCAGGGGGCCGCAGTCTAGGGGCGGGCCCAGGGGAGGGGGGCAGGTTACAGGGACCCCCCCCTCCCCGGGAACCGGCGGTGGGCGGGGCTTGAACCCCGGAAACGCTGGGGGGCCCAGGCCTGGCCCTAGACCCCTGGGCAGTGGGGGCCGGGAAGAGGCCAGTTAAAGGGCTGGGGGCGCTGGGGAGAGGCGGGGTGGGGGGAGGGGAGCTGTGACTCGGACCCCGGACGGAGTGGGGCCCGGGCAGAAGCTGAGCACCCTGCGCCCGAGGAGCCCCCGTTGGCCTGGGGGGGCTGAGGGACTGAGCCCCCCAGAGCAGGACCTCCCCCTGGAAGGGCCGCGCCGCAGCCCGTGGGAGGGCCTCGCCCCCGGCGCCCCCCATCTCCACTCGCCGCCGTCCCGGCCTCCGCCGGAGGGAGGGGCCGAGCGCCCTCGGGGGGCCGTGGACCCCGGCGTTCTGAGCGTTCCGCGCCCCGCGCCGCCCGGCCCCCCCGCCGCCGATGGCCGCCGACCCGCCGGGAGCTGCCGAGAAGGGAGAGATGGCTCCCGGGACACGTGTGAGGTGGGTTCATGCGGCTCCTCCTCACCCCCAGACCTGGGCAGCTCCCACTCCCATTCATCCTGAGCCCGACCTCTCTCTACCTTCCCCGCCCCCAGCCTCGCCCTCTCTTTGCTCCAAACTCCTCATTTCCAGCCCTCCTTCCTGTTACCTCTCAACCCTGGGGAATGGCCTTCCTTCCTAGACCCTGCTTCCCCTTGCAGACCCCCATCCCCGCCTGCAGTCGCCGCCCTCCAGGCCCCTCCCCTGGAGCGCTGGAGGGCCCCTTCCCCCCATGGATGGGTCTGTAAGTCCCTGGAAAGGGGGAAGCTAGGGTAAGACTCTGGCCACGAAGAGACCCCTCCAGGCCTGCTGAGTCTGTATGGGATCTTGGAGGATCTGGTTTCCATGGGAAGGAGAGCCCAAGGGATTCTAGACAATTAGGGATGGAAAGTAGCCTGGGAAGCTTGGGGGTGGGGGAGAAGACATGTAGGACTGAGGCCATCCTGAGTTCTGTGGAGATGTCAGGGTGGATTCTAGAATCCCAGGGAATCTGGGAGATTGCCCAAGCTGACCTGAGAGATCCAAGAGGAGGGTGTCTTGGGACAGAGGGAGCTCTGTAGGGAGCAGAGCAGTTGAGATCTTGGGCAGAGGAGGGGCTCTGAAGCAGCATGGGGGGGGTGTCTCAGAGCCCTGGGGATGGGGGAGGGCAAGCATCCCATTGGATCTGTTGACAATGTATAGGTTTTGGGGCAAGAGAGATTGGTGGTAGTTGTGTGTGAGAGAGAAAGGAGGAAGAAAGGTCTAGAGCTTCTACCCAGGAATTTGTGGGTATCTTGAAGGTAAGTCTGGGGAATTGTAGTTTGGGGAATGCGTGGCGTGTAGTACGTTTGGATACCAGGGGAAGAGTTGGGGCCTCTCTAAGGTAACTCCACAAGCAAGGAGCCCTGGCTTTCCAAGGAGCTTTGGTGTGGGGGTGTCAGTGCAGAGGCCCCAGTCCCTTCTTCCTCCCCGGCCTAGGCAAGGGGGTGCTGAGGAAGTGTTAGAGGAAAGAGGAGTGAGGTCAGGAAGCCAGTTCTCAGACTCGCAGAGGAGCCAGGTGTGCACTTTGGAGAGAGAGGCCTTGAGTAGAGGGAGTGGTGCCCCCCCACCCCACTCCCAACCCGGGAGGGACGATGTCCTTGTTCCTTGTCTCCCGGGGTTGGAGAGCAAGCTCTGGCTGCCTAGGAATGGGGGGAGCTGCCAGGAGTTTCCCAAGCCAGGGCCTCATTGGGCCCACCTGACCTTGCCTCCGTTCACCCACAGCCCTCGGCGTTGCTGACGCCCCCAATGTCGTCGAGCAGCCGGGGGCCGGGGGCCGGAGCGCGCCGACGCCGAACCCGCTGCCGCCGCTGCCGGGCCTGTGTGCGAACTGAGTGCGGGGACTGCCACTTCTGCCGAGACATGAAGAAGTTCGGGGGGCCCGGGCGCATGAAGCAGTCGTGCCTGCTCCGGCAGTGCACTGCCGTGAGTTCTGCCCCCAGCACATCCGACACCCCTGGGGCTTTGGGTGGCCTTCCCCAGCTGGCCCAAGCGCCTTTCTGGGGTGACTGCTTCCTAGGACACACTGTAGAGTTGCTGTTTGTTCACGCATTCATTCACTGTTTTGTTCAAACGTCCACCAGGCCCATTTTTGTTGCCAGTTCTAAGCTGGGGGCAATGATAGGGCACCCTGAAGAATCTGACCCCATGCTTATCTTCATGTTTTTCCGGCTTCAGAGGCACAGACTTGTAGGGAGCTCAGCCCCACTTGGACTCCTCCCTAGAGGAATCTGTGCACAGGGGCCCACTCCCAGAGCTGGCCCAAGCGAATAGGTCTTAGCCTTCTCTGGCCTCTTCCTCACCTGCCAGAGTGGTCTCGGAGTGGAAGCCAGGCTTACCCTTTGTGTGACCTTGAACAAACACTTTGAACCTCAACGTACCTTTTCTGTGAAACATTTCCTTTGCTGAGTCGTAAAGATTAAGCAATAGCATGGATGTGAGTGTGCTCAGCACCCAGTAGGTATCGAGAACGTGAGTTTCTTTCTTTGAGCTCCCCCAGGGGGAGAACGTGGCCCTTCTCCAGCAGCCTTGAGGAGCCAGGGGCATCCTGCACCCCCTCCTGGAGGACCACCACCTCCTTTTCCCTCTAGCCCCTCTGTTGCCTTTTTACCCTCCGGCCCCCCTTTTGTCTTTCTTTGTCCCCCAACCCTTGCCTCACTTTCCCATTCCTCCTTTCCCTGCCTCCTTTTTTCTTGGGCCTGTCTCCCAGCCTTCAGCATCCCTCAAATGACTCTGTATTACCCTGCCCCCCACCCAAAGTCAAGTTGTCTGAGGGCTGCTCTCCCCTAGGACCAGCCAGTTGCCTTTAGCGTTCCCAGGAGTTTTGCCAAAACCTGATTCATTGTAGGGTCCAGAGCAACCGTTGGGCTGCCCATTGTGCAAACTCAGAATCATCCCAAGCCGCGGCCGCATCCCCTGCAGCTCTGTCTTTCAACAGTATTGTCATACTTGCTATGATTTCTGTCCTTGCCCAAAGCCAGCTCCAGTTTCAGGGTCACGCACACAGACCCTGACTCCAGTTGCAACATTTGCAGCGGTGATAACAACTATGTGTCCAGTGCCTCCCTGCATGATCTCATTCTTCCAGAGGTCCTGCAAAGGAAGAATGCCTAGCCCCATTTTACAGATGGAGAAACAGACGTAAGGAGATTAAATCATCTGCTCAAGGTCATACTGCCAAAAAGGAACAAATTCAAGATTTGACCTAGCTTGACCCATGGGTTCTGAAGCTCATCCAGCAACCGGCCAGGCTCCCCAGAAGGAAGGGTCTTACCCCTGTCGCTTGCTTTCGGGGTCCCTAATATTCCCTCTTCCCCAACAGCCCGTGCTCCCACACACAGCTGTGTGCCTCTTGTGTGGGGAGGCTGGGAAGGAGGACACAGTAGAGGGAGAGGAAGAGAAATTTGGTTTGAGCCTCATGGAGTGTACAATCTGCAATGAGATCGTCCACCCTGGCTGCCTGAAGGTGATGGCCCTGGGGGCCCCGGAGTCTGAAGGTGATGGCCCTGGGGAGCGCCGCCTCTGGGTTTACTGGCACTCTACATCCACTCCCTGCCCTCTGCCTACAGATGGGGAAGGCTGAGGGTGTCATCAATGCGGAGATCCCTAACTGCTGGGAGTGCCCTCGCTGCACCCAGGAAGGCCGGACCAGCAAGGTAGGGGTAGGGGCTGGGCTGGGTGCTGTGTTCTGCGTAGATAGTGGGTTGGGGAGCTGGAGAGAACCTCAACCCCAGCTTCCATCTCCCCAGGATACAGGTGAGGGACCAGGCCGCCGCAGGGCTGACAACGGCGAGGAGGGCGCCAGCCTGGGGAGTGGATGGAAGTTGACGGAGGAGCCGCCGCTTCCACCACCCCCACCCAGGCGCAAGGGCCCCTTACCTGCTGGGCCCCCCCCAGAGGACGTGCCTGGGCCCCCCAAAAGAAAGGAGAGGGAGGCAGGGAATGAGCCCCCCACCCCAAGGAAAAAGGTGAGCCAGGGAGCATGCTCATTAGGTCCAGTCCAAGGGATTCTGGGAGCGGTAGTCTAGTTCCTTTTTGGGGAGGGTGGGCCTGGGAGGCTGCGCTCTGTGGGTTCCCCAAGGGGTTGTTGGGGGATGTAGTTCAGGAAATGTTGGGTGGGGGAGGGTGGAGCATGCTCGGTGGGGAAGAGAGGTGCAGGTGAGCGGCAAGTGGCACTAGGCAGGGAAGCTTTGGGAGCCCTGGGTGCTTCAGGTAGGAGGGAGAGAGCGTGCTCAAATTAGCTGCTACAGAGGAGGAAGGAGGGGCTGGAAAGGGCCTGAGGGGGAAGAAAGAGAAGACGAGAGCATGCTCAGTGAGCCAAGACACTGGTTGGAAGGTGAGCATGCTCAGAGTTCTTCCTGAGATGGGGGCTTCTGGGATTTGTAGTCTAAGAATCGAGCATGGATCTTAGTTCTGTGGACAATGAGGGGCTAATGGGGTCTCTCCCTTTCCCCATATTTCCCTCTTGCTCTGGTAGGTGAAAGGAGGCCGAGAGAGGCACCTGAAGAAGGTGGGTGGAGACGCCTGCCTCCTCCGAGGATCGGACCCAGGCGGCCCCGGCCTTCTGCCCCCCAGGGTTCTGAATCCGAGCCAGGCTTTCTCGTCCTGCCACCCTGGGCTCCCTCCCGAGAACTGGGAGGTGTGCCGGGGACCTCCTCCCTCCCCCTCCCACCTTTCCTTGCCCCACCCTCCACCCTGGAGACAGAGATCTGTCCCTTCCTGCTCACCTTGTCCTGCCCCTGCCCCATTTGGCCACAATGGGCATCTGGACCCCTGGGAAGAGTGGAGGGGGAGAGGTGGGTTGGGGCCAGGCCACAGGACTTTCCAGGAACCCTTGGGGTGTCATCTGACCCATTTGCGTCATCTTTCCAAACCTTAAAGGGAAAAGAACTGAGTTCAAATCCCTGCTCACTGACTCCCTGTGTGGTCTTGGCAACTTGTCAGCTGCTCTGAGCCTCGGTTCCTCATCTGTGAAGGAGATGATACTACCTACCTTATCCACCCATCCCACAGAACTGTTTACATCTAATGAAAGTAAATGAGATTTGTGAACTGTGATATGTACTTAGATTTGAGGAAGATGAGGCCCAGAGAGGTTAAAAGACTTGCCCAAGGTCACACCACAAAGCTAGAATTCAGATGTCACTTTGCACTGACACATGAATGTAAGGGTCAGCCTGACTGTGTTCAAATCCTGCTTCTGCCATTTGTCAGTCTGTAACCTCGGGCAAGTCACTTTGTCTCTCTAAGCCTCAGTTTCCTCGAGTGTAAGAAAAGTGGCCAGGTTGCCACTCCGTTGGACCACTGTGAGGATGTGAGTCCGTGAGTATGAGGTGCTCTGTCCCTCTCACATCTTCGAATAGACACTTGGAATCATCTAATCCAGCGTTTCGTGTTGTAGCTGATGAGGCCGGGGCTTCCCAAGGTCACACAGAGAGTTAGAGAGTTGGTAGCCAAGCCGATACTCAAAACCACATCTCTAACCTTTCTCCATATTGCATTGGCTTTGGAAACTCATAAGCTATTGAAACCCATTAGGCTTCTAATTTTTTGAATCAGTGCCTTCACGTGACAGATAAGGAGACTGAGGTCCAGAGAGGGACCTGATGTGGCTGAGGCCGCACATCGTTCGGGGGCAGAGCCATGGCTGGAACTCAGGACCGTCTCTGGGGCTGCTCGTGCCCTGCTGAGTCCTTAGGGCGGGGAGGTGGGAAAGGGCACGTCAGGCCCTAGAACAGCCTCCCCCCGTCTCCTTGCAGAAACCAAAGCCGCCTTTGGCCTCGGCCGAGGGCCCGGCAGCACCATCCCCGTCGCCGCAGCGGGAGAAGCTGGAGCGTTTCAAGCGCATGTGCCAGCTGCTGGAGCGGGTGCCTGACACCTCGTCGTCGTCCTCGGACTCGGATTCCGACTCTGACTCTTCAGGCACATCGCTGAGTGAGGACGAGGCCCCTGGCGAGGCCCGGAATGGGCGACGGCCAGCCCGGGGCAGCTCGGGCGAGAAGGAGAACCGCGGGGGGCGGCGGGCTGTGCGCCCTGGCAGTGGGGGGCCCCTCCTCAGCTGGCCCCTGGGCCCCGCCCCACCGCCCCGGCCCCCACAGCTGGAGAGGCACGTGGTGCGGCCCCCACCTCGAAGCCCTGAGCCCGACACGCTGCCTTTGGCTGCTGGATCCGACCACCCCCTGCCCCGCGCCGCCTGGCTTCGGGTCTTCCAGCACCTCGGGCCCCGAGAGCTGTGCATCTGCATGCGAGTCTGCAGGACTTGGAGCCGCTGGTGAGTGGCCTGGATGGGCCTGGGTTCCTACTTGCCGTATGACCTGCAGCGGCAGGTTGTGACCTCTCTGGGTCCTGCTCTTAGGTTGATAATACTCCTGCAATACGTACGTTTTCTAGTCCGGTAACTTCCATATCTGCTGCGTGCAAGCTCCTTGCCATTGTTGGAGCTCATTTAACTCTCATAACAACTTTGCAAGGGTGGGTACCATATTATTTCCTTTTACAGATGAAGCTGAGGTTAGGGGTGTGGAGAGGAGGTAGTAGGACCAGGAGTTTGAACCCAGGCCCCATGGCTCCAGAATCTTTTCTCCTAATAACCGTCATTCGCGAGTGTTTATGCAGCAAGCAGAGTGCTACGTGCTGTAGTGCGTCCCCCGATTTGCTTTGCACAGTCCTTTTCCTGAGGACAGTCTCACTAGAGGTCCCATTTACACGTAGGGGGTGGCCCCTGCTCTCTCCGAGGTAGCCGTACTTCAGCCTCCTGACTCCCCTTGGCCCTGCTTCATGCCCCAGAGCCGCCCCCAGCTCCCTCTGCTTGTCCTACCCTCCCCACCCCCCACATCTCCCCACTGCTTCCTGAGCCTTGTTTGTTCAGAAATGTCGGTCATCCTCCCGAGCCCCTGGTCTTCCTCTTCGCTCCTGCCCCCGACAGAATCCTCCCCCAGTCCCCTCAGACTCCCACAGCACCCTGTTCCCCTCGCAGAGCACACGGAGGCCTTCCGCATGTCGACAAGCCTTCACTCCTTTATTCACGGTCAAGTTCACATCGCTGGGTAGAGTGGGGCAGACACTGTGTCTGTTTTATCTGCGCGTTCCCAGCGTGGGCCGGGGGCAGTGGAGGTGCCCACGAAGTGTTTCGTTAACTGAGTACTTTCAGCCTCATTCCCAGGCCTTACTGCTTAGCGGGCATCCTGGTGGGCACGTGGCAAACTGTGGGCTGACTTGTTCCTCGCAATTGCAGCGCTGTGGGAGAATGAGGGACCCCTGAAGTCACAGCGCAAGCTGGTGGCTGGACTCGGATGCCCCTCCTTTTCCCTGGGACTCTGGGGCACTGGTTGACACCTGTGGTCTCTGGGGAGGCTGGAGAGCTGAGAGGGTGGGAGTGCAGGCTCCAGAGGCAGGTTGCCTGTGGTTGAGTCTTACTCTTCCCCTGATAAGCTGACGGCCGCTGAGCTCATTTCTTAACTTCTCTGTGCCTCAGTTTCTTCTTCATCTGGTAAGCCAGGAGAACCAAAGCCTTTACTTCGTAGCGTTTTTGGGAGCTAACAGACATAAAGAACCGAGGACAGTACCCGGGAGATAGAAACTCCTCAGTGCCCTAACTATAACCAGTATTATTCACTCAGTTACAAATACTGCACAGACTTTGCATCCTCAGAACGTGGGCCTGGGCCCTTGAAGAGCTCCCAGTCAGCCTGCAACATAGAAGCAAAGAGAGCAGCTGCTGGGGATCACCACCCCCCCACGCACCTAGTGATTGAGAATATGTTTGCTGAGGCCTTCTCAAGGCCAGCTCTGTGCTTGGCTCGTGGGATGCAGGCCCGAAGAGGACTTCATTTCTACAAGGAGAGACTTGTGACCTGAAGTGGACGAAGCAGAGAGGCCGGACGGCACAGGGATTTCCAGCTTGGGCCCTGGAGTCTGCCACCCATGGGTGTCATCGGCTGTGACTGCTGTCCTGCCTGAGTGTTTGGCTGTGGGTGGAGAGCTATACCTTTCAAGGCCTGCTTTCTCATCTGTAGTCTGGGGTTCCTACTGATACCTTGTGGGGATTCAGCGACGTGGTTCTTGCCAAGCACTTAGCACAGTACTTGAAAGGTACTAAACACTAAAAAAAAAAATGGTGGGTTTTGATCAGGACAAGGGTAGGGCAGAGCAGAGGTAGGGTGGGACCAGTCAGGCGGCTCTGTCAGGCCTAGGCACTGAAGTAGGGGTGGGAGGAGTCGAGAGGAGGGACTTGAGCTGAGAATTTTTTAAGAAGCAGAAGGCCTTGTGTTTGGTAACTAAATGGCAGCGAGAGCACCAGGGTGACGACTCTCCGGCTGAGTTTCTGGCCCACAAGCCGGGGAGGGCAGGAGTGCCGTTCCCCAGGGTCGGGAATACCAGAGGTAGGGCAGGTTCCGGGAAAGCGAAGTGCTCAGATGGGACACGTTGGGTCCAAAAGGCCTGTGGGCCGATCAGGAGCTGGCAGGACAGCAGATGGATATACAGGTCTGACGCTCAGAAGATCCAGGTTTGGAAGTTTTCCCCAAAGAAGGAGGGCAGAAGACAGAATGTCAGGATCTGTGAGTTAGAGAAAGAGCAGCCAGAGACATGAGGAGATGGTGGAGGTGTCCTGCAGGAGAGAGATTGAGGAAGGAGTGAGTAGTGTAGGATGTTGGCAAGAGGTCATGGGAGACCAAGGACCAGAAGTGGCAGCTGGATTCGCTATATGAGGCCCTGGTGTCCTTGGCTGTGCTACATGGGAGTAGGGGACCAAAGCCAGGTCACGTGGGGTTGAGGACATCAGCTCCAAGGCAGGGACTTGGTCTGTTCGTTGCTGTGTCCCTAGTTTCTAAGATGGCGCCCGGCATACAGTAGATTCTAAGACAATACTGGATGGATGGATGGATGGATGGATGGAAGGAAGTGAGGAAATCAGGATGGTGTGTGGAAAGAGGTAGTGAGGGTGGAGACGGAGAGAAAGTTGTAGGTGGGAGAGCAGGAAGTTGCAGGCTTTCCTGTCTGGTGGCTTTTATCTCCTCTTGGGACCGGGAGGCAAAGTGAATGTACCAAGAGTGAGGGGAGGGGAGCAGGCGGAGGAAGCATGGCGGAGTTGTTGAGGCGCCAGAAAGAGGGTTGGAACTTTGGAGGACATGGGCAGAGAGGCTGGCAAGGAAGGGACTGGACCCCAAGGTCAAGGCCAGTTGGGGCTGGGAATAAAGGCCTGGAGATGGGTGGATAGGACAGTGGTGGCATCAGGGAGCCCAGGAGGGCATGAGCTCCTGCCAGACACCACTGGGGCTGGTGCCTCTGCATCCCCAAAGGGCCTCTGCAAGACAGAGGGTTAGGACCAGAATTTCAGATTTGGGAGGTGGGCTTAATAGGGGGCTGACTCTGTCGGGGCGGCTGGAGTCTAGGGAAAAGTAAACTGGGTTAGGGAACTTGGACGTCAAGCCCTGATGCCCCTGGAGGAGGGCAGGCCGTGCCTCTTAACAATTCTTCCTGCCCCTCAACTTAGCGTCATTCCGCGGCTTAGAAAGGACCCATCCATGGTTCCCTGCTGCCCTCACAGTGAACTCCCACAGCCCTGTTGGATATTTGCACATGTACAGTCCCTCAGTGACTGCACTAAACAACAGTCCCGCCTGGCACTGCGGTCTGCCTTGGCACAGCGTGCCCACCTCTGCAGCGTCTCCCCCTGCCTCTTCCTCAGACACAGCTCAGGTTCTCAGTCCAGACCGGCTTGGGGTAAAGCCTGGCTCTGCTGCCACTTAGTGGCTGTGGGACCTCGAGCAAGTTTCTCAACCTCTCTGGGCCTCATTTTCCTTAACTCTAAAAAGGAGGTTATAGTAACAGTATTTACTTCCTAGGGCTGTTGTGAGTTAACTGCGTAATGCACAGACCAGTGCCAGGCACACAGGAAACCCTTGAACTCTAGGTATTGATGCCGTCGTCATCCCCATCTTCCTCATTAATTAGGGGAGATGATGGCTTGCCCTTTGTTCCTGCTGCCTGAGTTTCCCCGAGTGTTCCGTTTTCTCTCTATCCCAGGCCTGGATGCTGGTGCTTCCCCATCGGGAACATCTACCCTTTTGGGAGGCTCCCTGTCCAGTGCTCTCATTGACTTTTACTATATCCCTTGCTGCTTCAGTTACTGTGGACCGGCTGTGTTTTCCCCGTTTCCTGAGAGCCCAGCAGAAGTTGGACACCTAGGATCCGTAGGGCCCTGAGCAACTGTTGGCTGCCATGCTAAGGTTTAAACCCAGTGTCCTGGTCATTCAAGGGCAAAGGAACCAATTCGTTCAAGCCAAGAAAAGTCATGGGAGACTTCCTGGAAGAGGAGACACTGGGGCTGAGCGTTGAAAGCTCTGGGTTGGTTGGCGTTTCGGGCAGAAGCACAACATGTACCAGTGTATGTTGGCACCAGGCAGCGTTGTGTGTCTATCGGTGGGCAGGTGGTTTGGTGTGGCTGTTGTGGAGTACGATACAGAAGCAGATGGGGGCCAGTGTGTGCCCCCAGGGGAAAGGGTTCCTTTTTAGCCATGGAAGATACAAGGGCTTCTGGGTGATTGTGGCAGTTGAGCTGAGACTCAGGACTGGGTGGGAGTGGGCAGGATTTCACTGAGTGGAAAGAGAAAAGGGGCAGAAGCTGGGTTGAGGGTAGGTTGGGTTTTTTTCCTTTTCTGTTTTATCATTGGAAAGATTTGCAAGTGGTTATTGGTTGAGTGGAAGGAACCAGGAGAGGGAGAGGCTAGAGTATGGGGCGGGGGGGAAGCAGTAGGTGGGACCGAGAAGTGGAGTTGTTTGGACTGAAGCTGTAGTGTGTGTGCCCCCAGTAATTCCCTCAAATGTCAGACGGGGCTCTGCGGAGAACGCCTGGTAGCTTCAAGTGGCACAAAACCATGGCTTAATCCTTCTATTAGTTTTGAAAAGGAAGTCTCTCCATTGGGTGCTATTGTGTCCTTAACACTTCTCTAATACTTATCTCCCTGTTTAACAAAAATAGTCTTCAGGTAGTAGCCTAAAGCCACAGCGATGCCTGCCCAGGGTTTGACAGCCCCCCCGTGGTTTTTATTGTACTTATTTCTAAGGTTAACATTTTTATGTGAAGCAATACTGGTTTTGAGTGCAAGGAGGGGATCGATTGGAAGATAAATTCATGTTCTGAGAGAAGGGGCTAACAACTAACTGGAGTTGGTAACTGCTGCTCCAGCCCAGGGCTTCTGCAAGGGCAAGCCCTCAGAATGGGCGGTGGGAGGGAGGGGAGACCCAGCTTCCTGGGCCTTCCCCACCCCTGCGGCCTCTGACCCCGTCCGTCTAGCCCAGTGGGAATTTCCTGACATGTTTTTGAGAACTGGAAGAGAGTTTTCAGACTGAGTCTCGAGGAACTTTGTGGTGTGCCACGAAATGTTCACAGATGACCTTGGGAGAGGAGGGGAAGGGTTCCTTGGTAAAATACGTTTGGGAAGCCCTTCTCTGGTTCACCGCATGTTGGACCCATCAGGGCTGTCAGGGATCAGGAAAGCTGTCTAACTTCTGTGTAGGCCTCATTTGCCTTTGGAACTTTGATTCCTGGGCCCCACCATGCCTTCCATAAACACCGAGCGGATAAACGGAAAGCTGTAGATGACATGTGCTGTGGGGCAGTGCTCGGTGGAAGCTTCGGGACTTCACGCCGGCCTCACACCATTCATTCATGCAACGGATGTGCAACAGATAACCCCTGGCACAGTGCTGGGTGCTGGCACTACCGAAGGGGACATGCCGTCCTGCCCTGGTAGGGCCTGCATTCTAGTCGAGGGACGCAGTAATCCGAGACAGGAGGTAACAGGGCCATGAGTCGAGCCTTGGGCAGCTGGCCATCAGAATGGGGCAGATGTGGCTCAAAGGCGGAGATGAAGAGAGGAGATGAGAAGTTCCCACGAGTCACCATAACTTAGCCAGGGAGAACTCCAGAAGCACAAGGTGGGGGTGGTGGGGGCTGCTGACACATCCCTTGGTGTTACATCAAATACAATGTGTCGGGTGATTGTGTCTTTAGCAGAATGCTTTATAAGCTGTAAGGTCTACAAACTGTAATGACCTCATTTGATCTCACGGGAGCCTTGTGGGGCAGGCTGAGTCTGGATCATTATCTTCGTTTTACAAGTGGAGCGTCTGAGGCTCAGGGAGAGGGATGGACCTGCCTGGGGTCTCGCATCCAGTTAGCGATAAAACTGCGCCCCAAACCCAGGGCTCTTGGCCTGAGGCTGGGGTACTTCCTGCCACCCCTGCTGTCTTTGTGGGCCAGGACAGAGCTGTGGCGAATGAGCTCTGAAATGGGGAGTTTCTCGGGTTCCCTAAGAGCTGAGGGCTCTGTCTCCCTCTTGTGGCTGATAGGTGCTATGACAAGCGTCTGTGGCCTCGAATGGACCTGAGCCGGCGAAAGTCACTGACCCCACCCATGCTCAGTGGTGTGGTTCGTCGCCAGCCCCGAGCCCTGGACCTCAGCTGGACAGGTGTCTCCAAGAAGCAGCTCATGTGGCTTCTGAACCGTCTGCAAGGTAGGGCGGGATGGCGAGGTAGGCCAGGGTGAAGAGGGAGACAGTCCTGGGATGGAGCACCAACTTCCTGACGTCCCCCGCCCAGGCCTGCAGGAGCTGGTGCTCTCCGGCTGCTCCTGGCTCTCTGTCTCTGCCCTGGGCTCAGCCCCACTGCCGGCCCTGCGGCTCCTGGACCTCCGCTGGATTGAGGATGTTAAAGACTCCCAGCTCCGCGAGCTGCTCTTGCCTCCACCAGACACCAAACCAGGTGTGGCGTCTGTTGGCTCATGTGTAGAATGGGTTGGGCAGGGAGAAGGGGGGAGGCATGAGGCCTCCAGGATCTCTTCCGACTCATGCTGGATATTAAGAGATTTAAAGAAAGGGCAGAACACAGAGTTTGGTTAGGAGGCCTTGCTTGGCCACCGTTCATTCGTTGACTTACCTGCTGGGCATTGGGCCCTGTGATAGAAGCTGTGAGGGAAGAGGGGCGAAGGGGAGATAGCCCCTGCCCTCCCGAGGGGAGACAGTTAACGCGGTGAAACACGGTATAGGACAGGAGAATGGCATAAGAATTCGGAAAGAAGCCGGGGGCATGGCCGATGGCCGGTAGGAGTGAAGTCCCTGGGTGTGGTGGGCACTCGTGGAGAGCCGCCTCCAAGGGGAGCGGCGACAATGGCCATGGAAGAATGCAGGCCCAGTATGGCCTGTCACTCACTCCCCCTTGTCAAGAGGAGCCAGACACGTGGATGTTCCTGTGAAATCGCCTTGATTTTTAAATGATGGCAGTTAATTTAACATTCTTTTAAAATTCAGGTGTGGACCAGTACAGGTATGGCTGAGCAATAGATTTGGCCCCTGTGCCCCCTTGCCCTACGGTGAAAGGATAAGGGTTTTCCCGAGGGAATGGAGCAGAAAGAGGGAGCCGGTTGACTCAGAAGGTTGCACGGGGTGGCGGCATCCTCTCGCAAGTCAGGCCAGCTACCTCTTCACCCTGGGTCAGGCCCAGGTGCCCTGTCAGGTGAAGACAGCTTTTCCTACTGAACACATACTCCGGCCTCGGCCCTGGAGTGTAGGGCCCTGGAGACCTCAGCCCCAGTCCCTACCCAGCTAGAACCCCAGTAATGCAGAAGAGAGAGAATCAGAAATAGAAGGTTACAGGGTGATACGGTTGAGGCTGTGGTTGGGCGTGGGGAGCAGTGAGAGGAGGTGCTATTTGAACTGAGTCCTGAAAGGGACAGCGTTGTCCCAGGGAGTGTGGGCCATGAATCAGCTCTTTGGTAGGGTATGAGGCCCATACTGGCAGAGGGGAATGCTGGGAGCAGAGGCCGGTCACAACGGAGGTATGGATTAGGAGCCCTGAGGCCTGGGGGTTCCTTGTCTAGCCAGGAGATGGGATGGGGTGGGATGCTCACAACAGCTTCTCTGGCCCCCGCTGATGCCAGAGGAACCATCCGGAAGGGCAGATCTGTTCATGTCACCCCTGTGCTCTAAACTTTCTCATAATCCCCCAGTGGTCTTTGGATAAAGACTAATACTTTGTCGCTAAGGCCTGGCGCGGTCTGGCTCCCACTGACCTATGCCATCCCCACATTATTTCAGCCTCTTCAGTGTCCTTGCCAAGGTTCCCTCCAGCCCTCAGGCCTTTGCTTAGTCCTCTTTGTCTAGAGTGCTGTATCCCTCTTTGTCTGATTAACACCTAATCATCCTTCAGGCCTCAGCATAAATGCCACTTCCTCCTAGAAGCCCTCCATGATATGATCCTTCCCCCCACTGAGATCAGGGTTCCTTTAGAGATTTGAGAGCAGTTCCCTCCCAGCTGTCACTGCATGGTTGTGAAGTGATTTGATGAAAACCATTTTCCTTTCCCTGAGTTCTAAGCTCGGGGGGGGGGTGGGAGGGCAGGGGGTGTGCTCACCCCAGAGCCTTGCTTTCACAGCGCACTTTTCAGTTCCCTTCTTCCCACTCCACCACCACTCCCCCCCACCCCCTGTCATGGCAGCCTTGGAAGGAGGTAGAGAAGCATCTAGGATTCTTCTTACTATTTGGACAAGGCACTAGAGGCTCAGAGGGGTTGACTGACTGCTCCGAGTCACACAGGCAGAGCTAGACCCGAGAACTTCCCCGTCGCCCACTCTCACTGGAGTTGAACTGAGCCAGGACAATTTGGGTGGGCGTGAAGGTGGGCATTGGGAACTGTGGAGTCCATGAGGTGAGAAAAAGTGCTGGTTGGCAGGCCCCAACGACCTCAGGAGCTTGCAAAGATGAGCCTTCCAGGCCCTTAAGACTGTTGTAGTGTTGGGTCTCTATACCCACTTTTCTTATCTTGGCTTCCTGGCTCTGTGCGGCATTCCTCGAGCAAAACTTAAAGTTCTATTTCCTTATTTTTGTCCCTGCTGCTCTCTGCCTGGCCTGCTCTTGTCTCACTCCTCATGTTCAAATCCTTGAAAGCCCAGCTTACATGCTGCCACCTCAGGGAGACCTTGCAGATGTCCTCTTCCCCTGGCCAAAGCCAGACATGACCTGTCTTTCCCCTGCTTCCCTCTAATGGCTTTTAGCTGTGGCCCAAGATTGAGGGCATCTGTAGATGGAGCCCCTTCCCAGGCTCTCAGCCCCTCAAAGGAAAAAGCGAGGCAGAATTCAGAGTTTGCCAAGTCAAGTGTCCACGCAGGTGGCCTGGCAGGTGACAGAAGGGGTGGGCTTGGTGAATGACTTTAGGGAGTAGCACCTTGCAACCCAGTTCCCAGCTAGTCCTTTTCAGGTGAAAGGGATAGCCCGGTAGTGCCAGATCTTAGAATTTTTCAAAGAAAAGCTCTATCTAAATTTTTTTTGTGGAAACGTCTTTTTGGTAGCATTCGTCATTAAGAAAAATTTCAGCGCAATGCAGATTCCGTAACACATTTGTATAGGCTTGTTTCATGAGTTTGAGATACCGAATCTGGTTTATCTATGGGCTAGGCCTCGGAGGCAGATAGCATTGTGGTATGTTTGGTCTGGCACCGGCTTACTTCAGTCATGTGACTGCGGACAGATTGCTTTCATGATTTGGGCTCTGAGTTTTCATCTGTAAGCAGGACTGATAATCACACAGCTGTGGTTGTTAGAGCTCGGTCCAGACCAGCAGCATCCCCATTACCGGAGAACTTGGTGGAAAAATGAACTCTGAGGCCTTTCCTTAGGTTCCCTAACCTCTGGTAGTGGGTCCAGCGACCATTTTAGGCAGCTCTCCAGGGGATGCAGAAGAGCCCTGGCCTGGGGCAGGCTGCCAGTTGGCCCCCTTAGCTGATGCCTGGCCCACACTGAGTGCTCAATTAACAGTGGCTGGTGTACCATAGGCACTTAGTTTAAAAAACATAGGGGTGCCTGTGTGGCTCAGTCGGTTAACCGTTTGGCTCTTGATTTTGGCTCGGGTCATGATCTCAGGGTCCTGAGAAGGAACCAGGCTCCATGCTGGGCGTGGAACCTGCTTAAGATTTTGTCTCTCCCTCTGCCCCTCCCTGCTCTTCTCAAAACCTAAAATGCAGGAATGTGGTCGATACAATAAAAGCAAAGCAGGCCGCATGTTTTGGGTGTAGAGATGAGGGACTTGAGTTCTTCCCTGGAGGTGAGGGAAGAAGCAGTCTCTAAGCTCAGGGACACCTGCCAGGCATAGGATTGAACATAGGTGTCCATGGGCAGAATCTCAGAGCATGGGAAGGGGAGTTAGGAACAGAGACGGGGATGAGACCTTGTAGGAACTGGAATGTTCTAACCAAGGAGGTGCCCTCAGAGTTTTTAGTAGAGGAGGGATGGTGCCCCACTACTGTGTTTTTGAGCACAGCTCTCTTTGGATGCCAGGAAGGAGAGGAGAGACTGGACCAGGGTGAGGAGACTGGGGCAGGAGTTCATGCAAGAGTAGTGTTGTCCCGGGGGGGTGCCCAGGGAATGGAGAGAAAGGGATCTAGCTGGTGATGTTACTAATGGAAGGAGAGGGGAGTAGGAGGGGAGCCTGGGGTGGCAGTTCCATTAGGGAAGGCATTTGTCGGATGAGTGAATATATACCGAGCACTGATATCCCAATTGCTAAGGATAGAGCAAGAACAAGACAAAAATTCTTGCTTTCGTGAAACTTACATTCTAGTGGGAGGAGAGAAAAAAAATAGGTCACATGGTGAGAAAAGGGGGGACAGTAATGGCAGGCAAGGGGTAGGAGTATGTGGAATGTTACTGTATCAAATGGAGTAATCATGGAAGGTCTCACGGAGGAGGTGATGTGAGCAGTGGACGGATTAGATGAGGTCAGGTTGTGCGGGTGTCTGGGAGAAGAGCCAGCCATGTAGAGAACACAGGTGGAGGTTCTGTTATTGTGGAAGCGGGTCTGGGGGCTGGTGAGGAACAGGAGTGTGGAGACAGCTGGTCTGGGGGCCTAGGGGCAGGCCCAGGAGTGGCCAGGAGTGCTGACCTCTTAACTGCCTGCCCAGGGCAAACAGAGAGCCGTGGGCGGCTTCAGGGGGTAGCGGAGCTGCGCCTGGCGGGCCTGGAGCTGACGGATGCCTCCCTGCGGCTCCTGCTGCGCCACGCACCCCAGCTGAGTGCCCTGGACCTGAGCCACTGCGCCCACGTCGGGGACCCCAGCGTCCACCTCCTCACGGCCCCCACTTCCCCCCTCCGCGAGACCTTGGTGCACCTCAATCTTGCAGGTAAGCATCCTGTCTGTCCATCCTGCTGGTGTGTTGCTCCCCGGGGCCAGTGCCCACCCTGTACTCACCGTCCTGGTCTCCGCTGCTACTGCCTCCCCCCCAGGTTGCCACCGCCTCACGGACCACTGCCTCCCGCTGTTCCGCCGCTGCCCGCGCCTCCGCCGCCTAGACCTGCGCTCCTGCCGCCAGCTCTCACCTGAAGCTTGTGCCCGGCTGGCAGCCGCTGGGCCCCCCGGCCCCTTCCGCTGCCCAGAGGAGAAGCTCCTTCTCAAGGACAGCTAGTTGGGTGCCCCCCACCCTCCCCCAGGACTCATCAGGAGCCTGGACCTCGGGCCTTCATTTTATCCCTGCCAGGAGGCCAGGTTACCCACCTCATGACTTGGGATTCCTGCCCAGGGACTCGAGCCAGCCTCCCCCCTTTCTACCCCCTGCACTGATATCTCTGGGGGTCTCTCCTTCCCATCCCCTCTCCCTTCCACCTGCTTCATTGTCCATCCCCTGGGGGGTGTGGGTCAGAGGTACAGGGGGGTGCTGAGCCAAAGGGATGGTGGGAGGGGGGGTAAGGTGCAAGTTTGAGGGAGGGAAATTGGGGAAAGGGTATCTGCAGACAGGATACTGGGAGCCAGGGGGCTGGGGGAGGTGGAGGATGGGCTGGGGGAGGGGGGGGCAGAAAGCAGACCACCAAGGGTTCAGGGAACAAAGACCAGATACTTGGAGTTGGGGGGTGGGGGTGGGGCCAAAAAGGGAAACCAGAGGAGCAATTGGGGATCCACGTGTCAGAGGTGGGGGGGGGGACTCGGGGAACCAGGGGAAAACCAGGGCTGAGTGAGGGGTGGGGGCAAAGAGCAGGTGTGGGGGCAGTAGTACCCCCTCAGGGGGTCACACCCCTCTCCTTACTCCCTCCCCAGATTTCAGTTCCTTCCCCCCCC
>NW_024424452.1:16442170-16444179 GCF_017311325.1 Ursus maritimus | reverse complement strand
CCCCCCCCAACCCTGACTCCTTGAACGTCACTGACAATGGCAGCTATTGCGAGGAGTGGGGGCCGCGGGCCTACCCGCTGTTCAGCGTGGCCCAGGGGAGTGGTGAGGGGTACCCCAGCCCCCTACCTGCCTCCCCGCACAATACTTGAACATTCATCTGTACTGAAGTGTTACTTGAACCGGGGGAACCTCGGACCTGGGGGAGCCGGAGTGAGGGGACTGATCGGCTTGGACTGAGACTGGACTGGTGGGCACCCAGCTTGGACTGCGCCACCCCCAGGCTCTCTCTTGCTTTACTGTATTGAGCAGCTCCACCCCTCCTGACCTGAGGTGGGGGTGGGGATGGGGTGCCAGCCCAATGATGGGGAAGGTGGGACTCCTCCAGCTTGGCTCTTCCCACTCTTTCATCGTCATGGAAACTTGTATCCCATTTGCCCAGGGAACTGCCACTCCTGGTTGCCATGGAAATAGCAGCCAATGGACACCTCCCGAAGCCAGTGCTAAGGCTGGAAATGGCCCCTCTTAGTTGCCATGGGAACTTAGTAACAGACTCTTGGCCCTCCCCCACCCGTCCTGGGGCGGGGGCGGGGCTTGGGGAGCCGGGGGGAGGAGTTGGGGCCGGGTTCCGCCCCTCAGCCCAGGCCTCCCGGGGGAGCCGGGTTGTACCATGTAGGGGAGGGGGGATCTATCCACATACCTCAGGTAACAGGGAGGTGCGAGGGTGGGGGGAGGGACTGGGCGGACCAAAGGCCGGAGGGGAGGGGGTTCTGGGTATGGCGAAAGGCTTGAGGATGGGGCCGCTTGGGGGAGGGGGAGGAGGCAGCCCGGCGGGGGCAAGTGGGGGTCCCAGCCGGGCTGGGCCCCTGGGCCCCAGGTCTGTACAATACGGTTTGCTATAAAACTCAAAATCTTCCAGCCAGGGCCGCCGCGTTCTTGTGTGTCTCTTCGGCGTTGGGTTGGGGGAAGAGCTGGAACAGTCGGCGTGCTCATCCTTGGAGCCTCCCGGAGAAGGGGGCTGTTTGGATGGATCCGGGGGTCCTTAGGACCTCCCATGCTTCTCGGAACTGATGACGCCGGACCCCCTGCGGTCCCTACAGGTGGATGGGTTCACCTTCCCCCAGCTTACTACTTACGGGGAGGGGTTTGGAGATCTGGGCATCTAGGGGGTGTCCAAGTGTGCCGAATTGTCCAGGGCTCGGGAACTCCCAGTCCTAGGCTGGGGCTCGGGCGCCTGGGTGATAGGTGCCCTGGGGTCGCGAGGTCCCTCGGGCTCTCTGCCGACGGGCTCCCCCCCACCCGGCTCCACCCCATCATGTGGCCGCTCCGGCTCCGCCTCCGCCCCAGTTCCGGTTTCGGCCTCTGCTGTCTTGCTCCGGCCCCTAGGGCTCCCCGCAGACGTCCGCCTGTCCCGCTCCACCTGGGCGCCCGCCGCCTGCATCCCCGCTCGCCCCGTCGGGGAATGGGGCCTTCCGCCGGCCTGGACCGGCCCTCGTGGGGCCCCCGGGGCGACTCGGGCCCCCCGTGACACCCCCCCCACGCCGGCCCAGTGCTGCGGCCCCCAGGATGAAGGGCGGCGAGGGGGACGCGGGCGAACAGGCCCCGCTGAACCCGGAGGCCGAGAGCCCCGCGGGCTCGGCCACGTACCGAGAGTTCGTGCACCGCGGCTACCTGGACCTCATGGGGGCCAGTCAGCACTCGCTGCGGGCGCTCAGCTGGCGCCGCCTCTACCTCAGCCGGGCCAAGCTCAAAGCCTCCAGCCGCACGTCTGCCCTGCTCTCGGGCTTCGCCATGGTGAGGGGAGGGCAGGGGCGCACCGGGTGGGGGTGAGGCTCCATGGGGGCATGGGGTCGTGGGCGAAGCAAACGGGTGCCCGAGGGCGATGGGACAGAGGAAAGGGAAAGAAGGGTTTTTAAGAGGTAAAGGAGTACAAACAAGGTCCTAAGGTTTGTTCCATTTTATGGGTGTGTGTGTGCGTGTGTGTGTGCGTGTGTGTGTGTGTGTGTGTGTGT
>NW_024424452.1:16374166-16442160 GCF_017311325.1 Ursus maritimus | reverse complement strand
GTGTGTGTGTGTGTGTGTGTGTGTAAACAGACTCCTAGCATAAACTGGACCATAGGAGTATAAAGCCCCAACGGTGTCATGAGCAGAGACAAATCACCAAGGGGGCTACATATCCAAGGGTGGGGCAGAGAGGTCCGGGAGGAGCATGGTCCCAGGCAGGAGTCATGACCAGGTTCCCATGAGAGGTTCAAAGGCAAATCAGAGCGGGGGAAGGGGGGGCAATATACACAGGACTGGGGGAGTCAAAATAAACCGGATGCAGTGGTTCCCTAATGGAAGGCGGCCCGTCCCCAGGAAGGTGACCAGTCCCTAGCAGTCACAGAGAGTGCCGGTGTCACCCAGGACAGCCTTGAGCAGAGAGGATGCCCCTGAGGAAGCTGCTGGGGGAAGAAGGTGATGAGGAAGCTGATCCATGATTGCTCAGCTGATACACTGCAGCTGTGGGAAGATGCTATCAGCTAACGGTCCCCGCGGAGGCCTGGTAGGAAATGGGACTGAAAGAGTCCCAGGGTCAGGAGGAGTCAGCAGACACAAACCCTGCCTCCTCTGGGCCTGTGGCCAGCTGTGTGACCCTGGACAGGCATCCAACCGCTCGAGGGCCAGTGGGAAACTGTGAGATCAGAGGGTGCGCCCTCTGTTGCCTGCAAGTACCCGCCCCAGGACGAGCTGATTCTTGTCAAACTCTAGATCCCAGCGTGTCAGAGCAAGACACACATCAGAGATGGCTCGGACTACCTGTTTATTGGGCAGGCATAGAAACCAAGGCCCAGAGTGGACCACTGCCTCTGCCAAGAATGAACTAGGACCCCTGGATCCCCGAACTGTTGTTAGTCCGGGGTTTCTCCACCATCATGATAGAGAGAAAGGAGAAAGCAAGCTGGAGGGGGGCCTTCATAGGAATGTATGGAGATGGGGATGGACGGGGTCACAGCACTAGGTGATTTGGGTTAGTCTCTGCCCTGCTCTTGACCAAAGCCTCTGTATTTGAATGATGAGAGGAAAAGTCTATCCCTAGGCGTCATCCAAGGTCTATGGTTTTCTATGTGGGGGCCCAGGATCCATAGGCCAGCCCACTTTTCCTGATGCGGGGTCAGCTAGGGACAGGGAGGTGGCTCCCTTTCACCTGTACGGACTGCAGAGGGAAGGAAGTGACTTCATGGACCTAGCTGAGGGAGGTCCCCACCCCCATCCATCTCATGGTCCAGCCTGTTCCCAAGGGGACAATCCAGCCTGCTGCTGGACTTGCACGTTGCTGGGGTGACAGCTTAAACGCCAGGACCTTCTCTGCAGGATCGAAAGGCCAGATGAGTAGGTTCTGGGGGCAGGACTGGCCCCAGTCCTGCCAGGGGAGAGCAAGGCTGGGTCAGGCTCTGGGAGAAACCAGGCCTAGGCCTGGCCCAGATCTCTGTCTGTAGAAAACCGCTAACCCTCGCCATGGCCCAATTTCCCAAAATACTTAGCCTTGTCTTTCTACCACCACCCTCCAGGCTCTGTATCTTCTTCCTTCCCCCAGCCCCAGAGCAGTCTAATGGTTCCTGCAAGAACCAGGCATGGGGAAAGATCCAGATTCTGGTATCTGGGTAGCCTGGGTTAGAATAACATTATACAAATTGTATGGCCCTGTCATGTAGTACCGGGTAATACATCCCAGTATCCCATGTCATGCAGTACCAGCTTTTATGTGTATCACATTTATTATTCTATGAAGTAGTTACCACTGCTGTGGCCATTTTACAGATGAGAAAACAGGATCAGAGATGTTAAGACACCTGTCCAAGATCCCACAGCAAGTAAGTGGCAGTTTGAACTTAGATAGTCTGGCTCTGGAATCCAGATGTACACAATCCTAGAATAGGATCATCAACGCAAATGTTTGCAAAGGACAGGCAGGTGTTATGGGCGCCAAGTTGGCTGAGTGGGGACTGTGGCTATCAGGAGACCCCATGACCTGTCCAAAGGAAGCAGTCATGACTCAACTCTAGCTGATAGTTGACATGTAGGAATGTGGGTCTGGCGTAACCAGATCTTCCAATTTTTCAAGAGGATCTGGAAATAGGGATATTTATAGAAAATCTCTTGAGTTTTAAAAGTGCAACCTAGTTCCTTAAAAAACACACTGTATGAGCCAAGCAAAACATGGGTGCAAAGTTGGCTTGGGTTCATGGTATACCAATTTGCAGACTCTGGCCTTGGACTTCAGTGTTCTTAAGAGCCTTGCTAAGGAACCTGTTAACAGTGCTAAGAACACTAATAGTAACACTAGTATTAATAACAGTTAATAACACTAATAATAACAACAAACACCTAGCACTTACTGTTAGTGCTTGGTGTACATTATCTCATTTAATTTTACAACAACCCTGTAAGGCAAGTAGGTGCCATTATCGATCCCCACTTTCCAGATGAGGAAACTGAGGCATAGAACTAAGTCACTTGCTCAAGATTCCACAGCTTGGAGAGCTGAGAGTGAACCCAGACGGCCCAGCTCCGGAATCTGCTTTTTTTTTTTTAAGATTTTATTTATTTATTTGACTGAGAGAGAGACAGCCATTGAAAGAGGGAACACAAGCAGGGGGAGTGTAAGAGGGAGAAGCAGGCTCCCAGCAGAGGATCCCGATGCAGGGCTCAATCCCAGGACTCCGGGATCAAGCCCTGAGCTGAAGGCAGACGCTCAATGACTGAGCCACCCAGGCGCCCCCCCCCCTTTTTTTAAGATTTTATTTATTTATTAGAGAGAGTGTGTGTGTGTGTATGCGGAAGGAGAGGGAGAAGCAGACCCCCGCTGAGCAGGGAGCCTGATGTGGGTATGGATCCCAGGACCCTGGGATCACAACCTGAGCTGAAGGCAGACACTTAGCCAACTGAGCCACCCAGGCGTCCCCAGAATCTGCTTTTCTAACCCCCATAACAAGGTAAGATTTTCAGAAATGTGTCATCCGATGTGTCAGCCGTCTCGATAGCCAGGTGCAGAAACCAAAGCCAGAACAGCACAGAGCCTTACCAAGGTGGCTGTTTCATTCACTCAACAGAGACTAAGCACCTTCTTCCTGCCAGGCACCGTTCTAGGCCCTAGGGATACGCTGATGATACACTCCAACAGGCAAAACGACACTCTACAGCCAGAGAGGCTGTGGGCGCTCACGCCAGCTCCTCTGTCCCCGCAGGTGGCCATGGTGGAGGTACAGCTGGAGAGCGACCACGAGTACCCGCCGGGCCTGCTGGTGGCCTTCAGTGCCTGCACGACCGTGCTAGTAGCTGTGCACCTCTTCGCACTCATGGTCTCCACGTGTCTGCTGCCCCACATAGAAGCCGTTAGCAACATCCACAACCTCAACTCTGTCCACCAGTCGCCACACCAGCGACTCCATCGCTACGTGGAGCTGGCCTGGGGCTTCTCCACTGCCTTGGGCACCTTCCTCTTCCTCGCTGAAGTTGTCCTGGTGGGCTGGGTCAAGTTTGTGCCCATTGGGACGCCCTTGGGCACACCAGCCCCTGTGGTACCTGCCTCCCAGGTGCCTGGGACTCTGTTACCGCCGACCACCTCCCTTAGTCCAGCTTCCAAGCCGTCCTCTCCTTCGATAACTCCGTCACAGACTGAGCCATCCGAGGCCTGCCCACCTCGGCAGGCGTGTGTGGCCGGAGGGGCCCACGGACCAGGCTGGCAAGCAGCCATGGCCTCCACGGCAATCATGGTACCGGTGGGGCTTGTGTTTGTGGCCTTTGCCCTGCATTTCTACCGCTCCTTGGTGGCTCACAAGACCGACCGCCACAAGCAGGAGCTGGAGGAGCTGAGTCGCCTGCAGGGGGAGCTGCAGGCCGTGTGAGGCTGATGGTAGCCACCGATGCAAACACTGCCTCCCTCTGGTCTGCGAGAGGACTCAGGTCCACAGACCGCATTCCCTGCCCCTGCCTGGAGCCACTTCTTGTGGCCACTCTCAGGTAGAGACCAGATTCCTGCCTTCAGGGTCCTTTGGGCTGGGCCTTGGGGCAGCTTCCACATTCCCAGGGATTCTCCCTGTCAATCTGTCCCAGTCTGTCCACTCTACATCGGGCTGGGAGGAGCAAGGGAGGAAGTAGAAGGTCTCCAGTCCAAGGATCATGGTAGGTGGAGGGGAGGCAGGGAGACCCTGGTCAGACCTTTGGTGCTGACCCGTAGCCACTTACCCCTGTACAGGGTGTGGAGGTCAGAAGGTTACACAGCCACCCAGCTGCCTCAGAAGGCAGTCAACTCTTGCTTTATTTTTGTAGAATCTTCTTTATGGTTGGCATTTGGGGGAAGCTTCTCCCCATCTCCAGATTTTGATGGGTTCCACATTCTCATACTTGCTTTAGTTGCTGTAGAGAAGGATTTGGGTGGTTCTACCACAGATGTAGGCCCAGCCTTTCCTAGAAGGAGCCTCCCTGTTTTTGGGGGTTCAAGTGCCTGCCCCACTGCCCTAGACCCACACTTAAGCTTCCGTGTCCGGTTCTCACTCTCCTGGGCCAGGGCTGGAGATCTTTGGAGACTAAGGGCCTGTGTGCCCAACCTGACTCCCGAGCAAGGGTTGTGGAGGTGAGAAGGTTTTAAGGGAGAAGTTCCAGTCGCTAGCCCTTGGAATACAGAGCTATTCTGACACTGAGTTTTTGATGCACCTTGTTTTGTATAATAAATTGTGTTTCACAGATGTCCCTGTGGCTTTGAATGGGGTGAAGGGGAGGCCTCCTTGGGATCAGGTGACTTACTTTTTTTTTTTTTTTAAGATTTTATTTATTAGTAGGGGCGCCTGGGTGGTTCAGTCGTTAAGCGTCTGCCTTCGGCTCAGGTCATGATCCCAGGGTCATGGGATCAAGCCCCGCATCGGGCTCCCTGCTCAGGGGGAAGCCTGCTTCTCCCTCTCCCACTCCCCTTGCTTGTGTTCCCTCTCTCGCTGTGTCTCTCTCTGTCAAACAAAATCTTAAAAAAAAGTTTTTTTTTAAATTTATTAGAGAGTGCAAATAGAGAGGGAAAAGCAGACGCCCCACTGAGCAGGGAGCCCGACATGAGGCTCCATCCCAGGACTGGGATCATGACCTGAGCTAAAGGCAGATGCTTAACCAACTGAGTTGCCCAGGTGCCCCCAGGTGACTTATTTCTAAGAGCCAGGTGTAAGCAGGTATACCTGGGGGTGGAGAAAGACTGGTTCCAGATATGACCCCCTTCTGGTGCTGACAGGGGCCAGTAGCTCCTGATTTGGAGACTGAGTTATTCCAAGGCTAAAAATTTTTGCCCTTTTTTTCCTGAGCCCAGAGTCTCCATCTCTTCCATTGTGGATTTAGAATAAGTTTCTTTTGGTGTAACTTTCTTGAGTCGCTACTACATACTTAAAGCTAGGTAATCGTATTTAACTTTCGCAACCACCTCAAGAGACAAGTCTTTATCATTTGCATTTCGGAGATAAGGAAACAAGCCTGAGAAAGCTGAGGATCTTGCCCAAAGCCAATGAAAACGGACTACATTTACCATAGCATGGGGAATCTCTGTCTGATATAAGAAGCCAATACCCTTCCACTGAGACAAGAGAAAGGAATCTGCTCTTACCACCCATGCGTTCATGTAAATTCTTTTTAGCCTGATTTTCTTCAAAATTTTAAGGGGTTCTAATCCTCTCATCTATTCTTACCGTGTGAGACCTCGGTCAAGTCCGTCTTTTCTCTTTTCCTATTAGAATTGCGAATTTGCATGAGCCAGGCCCACCTTTCCTGCACTGTTCCGACGCCTACAACAGTCCTGCGTGACAGGAATTAACATCTTTTCAGAGGAAGAATCTTAAGTTTAGAGAGGTCAGTGGCTTGCCCAAGGTCACACAGCGAGGGACTAACGTAGGTGGAAATGTCTGAAAGCTAGGGCATCCTCAGCTCAAGCCGCGGGGCCTCTTGGGAGTGCCGTTACCCAGAAACCAAGATGCCCTGCGTCCCAGCAAAAGAAAAGGATGCCCGGCCTCGGTGACCTCAGCGCCTGGGCTGGTGCTGCCCTTGAGCGGCGGGACCACGTAAGCATAGGGTCCCCCCCACCCCAGCTGAAAACGGCGGGCACTGGGACCATGATGCTTGGAGAATCGACCAGCCCATCTCCAGTACGTACCAGTTTATTTTTCACAATACCTGTTTTAGGGCCTTTAGGCTCCACAAGTCTTACAACATTACTTTGAGGCAGCCTCTGACTTAATCACGAATGGTGGGTCGAGTATAGGTAAAATGCGGCACTTGCCGCAGGCCTCAGTCTCCCAATCTGTCAAATGGGCACCTTAAACAGCTAGAAGCCCAAGGGGGATAGCGACAGGAAAACCTTCCCCGCATTACGTGCGACGCCAGGCAAACGGCCTGAGTCACTACTGTTGGTTGTATTTTTCCACCTTCTGGGCGCCCCTCCCAGCCCGCACTGTTTCGGTGGGTCCTACAGGAAGCGCCCCCGCGACGCCGGGCTTTACACGCCCTGGCCACGCCCTCTGCGCGCGGTGCCTTGGCCCCGCCCACAGGAGGGCCCGCAGATTCGCTAGGCCGGCTCTTCCTCAGAATTACCTGGGCTTCTCTATACCCGGCCGAAAATTCTCATCGTACTCCGAGGGGAGCTTTGGGCCGTAGCCATTTCCCTGGGGTCGGAATTGAGCATCCCCTAAGCTGTACTACTAAGAAAGATCCAGAAAAAGTGGCCAACTCTGCCAACGGGGCTTAGCTAACCAGGCATTATTTTCTTGACTCCACCAAGGCGGGTGAGGGGAGGCGACAGTGAGGCCAGGACCTGTGGCGAATCTGCAGCCTTTTAGGTTTTTGGCCGCGCGAGGAAGAAGCAGGAAAGAGGAGCGAAGGAGCGCGCATCCCGTCCACCGATTCGCCCCGCCCGCCTGACGAATCTGCGCCTGTTCAACGCGCCACTCAAATCTCCCCAGCTCTGGCTGGCCTCCTCCCCTCCGCCCCGCCCCCTTTTCCTCAGGGATTAGTCGCTGCTTCCGTCGCCGCCGATTCGTCAAGGACCCCAGGCCAAAGCAGCTGGATAGTCGTGGTGAAGCCCACTCTCCGGGGAATGCGGCCAATCTCCAGGCTCCCTGGGCCGCACCTCTCGAGCCTTAAAGGGCGCCGGCCGAGGGGAAGCCGCTTTCCTCGGCCCCGTGGATCTCCTGGCGGCACCCGTGGCGAAAGTGCGAATGTAGACGCTGTGCCCGCTGGGCCTCGCGCAGGTGGCGGTGGTGTTTGGTGCGCGCGCCGGGGAGGTGGTGGTGGGGGGGCGCCGCCGCCGCCACCGCTGCGGGGCCGGGTCTCGCGCTGCCGCCGCCGCCGCCGCCGCCTCGCGCCGCTAAGGTGCCGCGCGGGGTGGGGGGAGGGGGAGCCGCTCGCCACGAGCGGGTGAGTGAGGCCTCGCCGCGCGTGCGCGGAGATGGGGGGGCTGATCGCGCCGGGGCGGGAGGAGAGGGCAGCGGCGCGCGTTCCCCCCACCCCCCCCGCCCGGATTCGGGGCCGAAGCCGGGTCTCGGGCTCGGTCTCGCGGTGTTTCCAACGCCCCGAAGAGGTGCCACCTCTTGGCCAGAGGATCGGGGCGCGGGGACGCGAGCGGGTGTGTGGGAGCGAGAGCCGGGCTTGGCCCGGGCCGCTGGCCGGTGAGGAGGCGGGAGGGGGCGGGGCCTGCCAGGGGGCGGGGGAGGGGTCTTGCTCTGAGGCCAAGTGGGGCGCGCGCTAGGCAGAGCGGGAAGGTAAGGGGGCGCGAGATGGGCCTGGGGGCCTGAGGGTAGAGTTGGGAGGTGGAGAGAGAATGGGGTGTTATGGTGAAAGAGGGTACTTGGGGGAAAATCTGGGGGAGCCACGGGTCATGGTGAGGTGTGGAAACTGGGGTGATGAGAGGACCTGAAGTCCGGGCTAGTCGGGTGAGGGGCAGCAAGGGAGTCAGGCCTAAGTCCTGAACCCACTTGCGTATTCCTCTTTCCTAACAGTGTAAATGAGCAAAGATGGATCAGGAAGGTGGGGGAGATGGGCAGAAAGCCCCGAGCTTCCAGTGGCGGAACTACAAGCTCATCGTGGATCCTGCCTTGGACCCTGCCTTGCGCAGGCCTTCTCAAAAGGTGTACCGCTACGATGGAGTCCACTTCAGTGTCAACGTGAGTGCGCCAGGCCTTGCCATCTAGGGAACTCCGGGCCCCATTCTTCTCTGTTACCACCGTTGAGGACCCTGAACTCCCATACCCATAGCCTGCCTTCTTAAAAGTGGGCAATCAGAACCCTGCTCTTTTGCATGTGGGGCTCCAGATGCGCTTCCTAGAGCTCAACAGCATGGTTTCACCTTGACTGTCTTTCTGTTCCTGCTTTGCTTCCTAGGATTCGAAGTATATCCCAGTGGAAGACCTCCAAGACCCCCGTTGCCATGTCAGGTCCAAAAACAGAGACTTTTCCCTCCCAGTCCCTAAGTTTAAGGTATGTATCTGCTAGATTCTGGGTGTGGTGGCCCTTGGGGGAGGGGGGTTCTGGAGGATCCATCCTGGTAGTTTAGTCTCAACATAAGCTAATAAAAGGGGGAAGGGGTTTTTCTATGAAGGGATCACAACCAGATCTTATCATCTCTGAGGCTGCTGGACTAGGTTGTTCTGGAGAAGAGTTGTGTTTATCTTCTAGAACTGTATAGGTGAGGTGTTCCAAGCAGGGGCTGACTTCTTGAAGGATAAAGTAAAGGCATGTTTAGTTGCTGTACCCGTCACTGTGTACTCCTAGAAAACACACAGCATGACAGTGCCCTGGTGTGTTAGCCCAGTTTCTCAACAGTTAAGGGGAGTGACAAGGCCAGGGACTCCATCCTTGCAGTCGTCTGCTCCTTACCCCTCATTTGGTCACTTGGTCCTCCATCTTGTTTCCTCAGAAGATTTCTATTTCCCTGTCTAGACAGGATACTCATCAGGCCTTGGACTGGCCCTTGAAAACTGGTGGTTCTTGGTTTCCTTCACTAATTCTTTATCCTCCTTCCTTTTTAAATAAATCGCTTGTAAGGTTCTCTCAGTCCATTTTTTTTCACTTTGTATATTCTCTCCGGACAGTCTTATTCATGCCAACAATTTTGACTATAATTGAAACAATGGTGACTTCCAAATTTCTGTCTCCAGCCAAAATCAGTCTCTTGAACTCCAGACTTGTGTGCCCTGGTAGGGGGACAGCTCCATCTGGAGGCCCCACAGACAGAGCCCACTCAAGAGATTGAAAACAAGTTATCTTTACTCCTTTAATCCTGCTTTCCCCCCGTTTCCCTTTTACTGATGAACGGTAACGTCATCTACCCAGCTGCACAAACTAGAAACCTGGGAGTCGTCTTTTGATTGTCCTCTCCTTTATTACATAAACTGTTACCAAGTTCTGTTGACTGTTTTTCCTAAACCCATTTTCTTTTTATCTTTATTTTCCTATTTCCACTACTGTTTTTTTAATGCAGACTCTTATAGTCATTTTACCGGGTTTCCTTGCCTCCGTTCTCTTCTCCCATTTCATGTTCCCCCCTGCCGTTTGTCTTTTTTATTTTACTCTTATATTAGTTTCGTTGCCAAGTCCATGTTTTTGTGCATTGGCACGTACGATTATTGGTCTAACTCAGTCTCATCTCCTGCTTTCACAGTGTACACCTGTGTTCCACTCTACTCTACATTTTGCAGTTCCTAGAAAATGCCAGGTTATTTTATAGTTCCGTGTCCTACAAGTCCTTGTCATCTGGTGAACTCCTGCTAGCCTTTAAAAGGCCAAATAGGAATGAGACCATCTTTATGAATTTCTTCCCTGCCTCCACGCCTTCGCTGGGCTCCCAAACCCCCTGTCTACACTTGATGCTGACATTTATGTCCTGTTGTGACTGTGTGTGTCTGTTTTACCTGCTTTCGGAACAGGAATCTTTTTTTTTCATCTTCGTATTCCTAGTGCCCAGTCCATGGCAGAAGCTAAACTAGTGAGTTATTCCTACAATTCGTTTCTTCGTCGTATGTTTCTCAGTTGTACGTTTCTTTTCTTGGTTCTTGCGTTATTCTGTGATGAGAAGAGCTCAGAGCAGAGAGGGGTCAGTCTGTGTTTCACTCGTTGGGGCCCTTTTCCCCATTTCTTTGCCCGTGTTTCCCGGTTTTCTCTCTCTGGACCAAGTTTCGCAAAGGGCAAAGGCACCGTGGTCAGTACGGAGACCCCAGACTCAAGACTCCTGTCCTTTCCACAGCTGGATGAGTTCTATATCGGACAGATCCCCCTGAAGGAAGTGACTTTCGCGAGGCTGAATGACAACGTGCGGGAGACCTTCCTGAAGGATATGTGCCGAAAGTACGGTGAGGTGGAAGAGGTAGAGATCCTTCTTCACCCCCGTACTCGCAAGCACCTGGGCCTGGCCCGCGTGCTCTTCACTAGCACCCGGGGAGCCAAGGAAACGGTCAAAAACCTCCACCTTACCTCCGTCATGGGCAACATCATCCATGCCCAGCTCGACATCAAAGGTGAGGGCTCTCTAGCCTGCTGCCTGAGGTTGAGCTCCAGCAGACACTGTACGTGCAGAAGCCTATTGGGGCCAGGCGCGTGATCAGGGTCATGATCCCTCATGAGAAACTCTTGGGCCCAGCTGTGTTTCTGAAATCAGAATTTTACAGAGGAATCGTGGCTTTTATGTGTTTTGTGTGAGTGATCTTTGGCAGGGTTGGGTAGCATCTTGTAGTCTAGCACACGGCTATTTGTAAGAATACGTACAAAGGGTCATGCTAGGTGCGTCCATAAAAACTAGTAAATCGCCTCAGATCAGATTTTGAGATCAAATTCCAAAAAAATGCTTGGGCTGGAGTTTCTTGGGGTTTTGAAATTTGGGATCGAGAATTTGGGACCTGTACAGATGAGTGAAGCAGCCTGGGGTCCTGTGTTAGAGGCAGCAGGGAGCAGTGGGGGGCTAGGAGGGACTGTAGAGTACCGGGCCGTCGAAAGGAGGCAGCTGTGAGTTGGCATTAGCCAGTTTGCAAGTGGGAATGAGGACTAATATTGCCAAGTAATGTTATGTTATTAAGTCAGAAGTCTAGGCTTTTGTGGGAAATCTCAGGGTTTTTTTTTTTTTTTTTTTAAAGATTTTATTTATTTATTTGACAGAGATAGAGACAGCCAGCGAGAGAGGGAACACAAGCAGGGGGAGTGGGAGAGGAAGAAGCAGGCTCATAGCAGAGGAGCCTGATGTGGGGCTCGATCCCATAACGCCGGGATCACGCCCTGAGCCGAAGGCAGACGCTCAACTGCTGTGCCACCCAGGCGCCCCGGAAATCTCAGGGTTTTTAAATGCTGCACCCCCCCCCCATTTCTTAAATGATTTTGTAAGGCAATTAAGACAGCTGTGGCCTGGATTTAGCCCTCAGGCTGCCATTTTGCAACCTTTAGTTTGTAGGATGAAGAGCATGGTGGGATCTAGCATCAGACGACCTGGGTTTGAATTCCAGTCTGCCACTGACCAACTTTGTGACTTTGTGCAGGTCAATTTTCTTTGAGCCTATAAAATAGGGGTACTGATGCTTCTCTCTCCTGGCGATCATCCAACTTAGTAACATGAGTAGAGGTGTTTGTTTATAAACTGCGAAGTGTCATTCAGTATGTCGTTCATAGTATCGTTACGTAGAGATGAGATAGAAGGTCCCAAAGGTAGAGGTAAGGTAACTGAAATCCCTGAACCCAGGACTCCGAGAAATTGTAGGAAACTTCAGGTCTGAGAAAGAAGTGGGAAATACAAATCAGGAAGGAGGAGTTTTTTCTGTCTGACTCTGATGGTTCCCATCTTCCTTCCTCCAGGACAACAGCGAATGAAATACTATGAACTGATAGTCAATGGCTCCTACACCCCTCAGACGGTGCCCACGGGAGGCAAGGCCCTGAGTGAGAAGTTCCAGGGCTCTGGTGCAGCCACTGAGACGGTAAGTAGCTCTTGGTTGCCCTGGCCCTAGCCACGTGGGCATAGTGCTTAGGTGCCAGGAGCAGTATTTGGGAGGTTCTGGACTTGACCGTTAAGGATAGCAAGCACCAAGAAAAGATGTTGAGATGCTTTCAAAAGACAGAATTGGGGTTCTTGGTTCGGGGAAGGGCAAGTTGTCACATGGTGCTTGATCTCTTCTTTTCTCTCTGCTCACTTTTGTCCTCCAGACTGAATCCCGCCGCCGCTCCTCCTCTGACACGGCTGCCTACCCCGCAGGCACCACTGGCGTGGGCACTCCTGGCAATGGCACCCCTTGCTCCCAGGACACAAGCTTCTCCAGCAGTCGACAAGACACCCCATCTTCCTTTGGCCAGTTCACCCCTCAGTCCTCCCAAGGAACCCCTTACACATCTCGGGGCAGCACCCCCTACTCTCAGGACTCTGCCTACTCCAGCAGGTGCAGAGTGAACACCCTCTGGGACCCCCAGATTCTGGGAGTTGCCACTAGGAAGAAGAAACCTGGAGTCTCTCTAAAAGGGAGTTGGGAGTCATTTGTCCTGGTTTCTCTGTGGAGTCAGCCAACAAATCCCTGTTCCTCAGGGAACTCACTGTCTAGCTAGAAACTCAACAGCGTTTAGATCTTCACTGGGGGGGGTGGTGTCTCAACGGGCTTTGGGTCCTGAGAACCAGGACACTAGGGTTTGGTCCTACAGAGCCGAACCCAGCTAACTCCTGCACTTTCTCTCCAGCACCACTTCAACCTCCTTCAAGCCCCGGCGCTCGGAGAACAGCTACCAAGATTCCTTCTCCCGCCGCCATTTCTCCGCATCTTCAGCCCCCACGACCACCTCCACAGCTGTCTCCACCACGACTGCAGCCACTGCCTCGTCCTCGTCCTCCTCCTCCTCCTCGTTGTCCTCGTCCTCTTCGTCCTCCTCTTCGTCCTCCTCCTCTCATTTTCGTGGTACTGACTCTAACTACCCAGCGTATTATGAAAGCTGGACTCGCTACCAACGCCATGCTTCCTACCCTCCCCGCCGGGCCACTCGGGAGGAGCCCCCTGGGACATCTTTTGCTGAAAACACAGCTGAGCGCTTCCCACCTTCCTACACCTCCTACTTGCCCCCTGAGCCCAGCCGGCCCGCTGACCAGGACTACCGGCCTCCTGCCTCAGAAGCCCCACCCCCGGAACCTCCAGAACCTGGTGGAGGTGGGGGTGGGGGGGGGCCCAGCCCTGAGAGAGAAGAAGCTCGGACCTCCCCCCGCCCAGCCTCACCTGCCCGCTCCGGCTCCCCGGCTCCAGAGACCACCAATGAGAGTGTGCCCTTCGCTCAACATAGCAGCCTGGATTCCCGCATCGAGATGTTGCTGAAGGAGCAGCGCTCCAAGTTTTCTTTCCTGGCCTCTGACACAGAGGAAGAGGAAGAGAACAGCACCACAGGCCCTGGGTCTAGAGACACAGGGAGCGAGGTGCCTTCTGGGTCAGGTCACGGGCCCTGCACACCCCCTCCAGCCCCAGCTAATTTTGAGGATGTGGCACCCACAGGGAGTGGGGAACCGGGGGCTACCCGGGAGTCTCCCAAGGCCAACGGACAGAACCAGGTGAGCTTGGGGTCAGCCAGCAGAGGTGCCTGGGATCCGGGAGGCAGGGTTGGGCCCAGCGGGGGGGAGAAGGGAATTAGACAAGAGCACGGATTTGAGGAAAAGCCCAGGGAATAGGCGGAAGCTTTCTGTGACCCTCCTCTGCACCCCTACAGGCTTCTCCATGCTCTTCTGGAGAGGACATGGAGATCTCCGACGATGACAGGGGCGGCTCACCCCCTCCGGCCCCAACACCCCCCCAGCAGCCTCCACCCCCTCCGCCTCCGCCCCCTCCTCCCCCTCCCTACCTGGCTTCCCTGCCCCTTGGTTATCCTCCCCACCAGCCTGCCTACCTCCTCCCACCGCGCCCTGATGGGCCACCACCCCCCGAGTACCCCCCACCTCCTCCGCCACCCCCTCACATTTATGATTTTGTGAACTCCCTAGAGCTCATGGATCGACTTGGGGCTCAGTGGGGAGGGATGCCCATGTCCTTCCAGATGCAGACGCAGATGTTAACTCGGCTTCACCAGCTGCGGCAGGGCAAGGGATTGACTGCTGCCTCAGCTGGTCCCCCTAGTGGAGCCTTTGGGGAGGCCTTCCTCCCATTCCCACCCCCCCAAGAGGCAGCCTACAGCTTACCCTATGCTCTGTACACGCAAGGGCAAGAAGGCCGAGGGGCCTACTCTCGGGAGGCCTACCACCTGCCTTTGCCCATGGCAGCCGAGCCCCTGCCCTCCTCCTCAGTCTCAGGAGAAGAGGCCAGGCTACCTCCCAGGGAGGAAGCAGAGCCGGCAGAGGGCAAGGCCCTACCATCAGCAGGCACCGTGGGACGTGTGCTGGCCACCCTTGTCCAAGAGATGAAGAGCATCATGCAGCGAGACCTCAACCGCAAGATGGTGGAGAATGTGGCCTTTGGAGCCTTTGACCAGTGGTGGGAGAGCAAAGAAGAGAAGGCCAAGGTGAGGGGCAATGCCTGGGACTGGGGAAACCTCGGGACTCCATTGGAGGAAGTAGACTTCGGGCTTATAAGGCCTTTAAATCTCTGAGTTTCAATCTTCAGTGTTTCCGTTTGTAGAATGGGAATAATAGTAGCTGCTTTGTAAGGTGGGTGGACTAAATGAGCAGACTTCGGAGAAAATGCCTGTGCTGGGGCTGGCGCCGGGGAGGTGGGGTGTAGACCTGTGTCAAATAGAGGAGTGAGTAGATGCATTTCTGTATTCCTGGGACCTGGGAGTAGTTCTCAGGCAGGAGGCAGGAGGGAGCGCCTGGGTTCTGGGGCTCAGTCCCCCTGCTGCCTGCAGCCATTCCAGAACGCAGCCAAACAGCAAGCCAAGGAGGAGGATAAAGAGAAGACGAAACTCAAAGAGCCGGGCCTGCTGTCCCTCGTAGACTGGGCCAAGAGTGGGGGTACCACGGGCATCGAGGCCTTCGCCTTTGGGTCAGGGCTGCGAGGGGCCCTGCGGCTGCCTTCTTTCAAGGTACCCAGAACTGGTCTTGCCTCATACGGAGGAGAGGGCGGGGTAGGGACCTCCCTTCCCTGGGGTAGGTAGGGGTGGTTGGGAACCATGAGGGTTTGAGTTTGAAACAGGCCCCATCTCTTCCCATGCCCCAGGTGAAGCGAAAAGAGCCTTCGGAAATTTCAGAGGCCAGTGAGGAAAAGAGGCCCCGTCCTTCCACTCCGGCTGAGGAAGATGAAGATGGTGAGTGGGAGGTCAGGTGGGAGCAGAAGGGGGAAAGGGTGCTAGGTTCTGATAACGCAGGAAGCAGCGAGAAAGAGGGAAGGTGTCTGGGGGCAAGTGGCCAAGTAGAGGTTTCGGTATGGAGTTAAAGCAGCCCTGAGAGGTGTGAGAAGCTTAAGGTAGGGTTATCCCTGGGTCCTAGTTGTGGCTCTTACTCTGGTGTGCTGGTTGAAGTTTCCTGTATTTCATATTTCCCGTGTAAAATAGAAACGGTAACTTCAACATCTAGAATCCCAGAGTTTCAAGGTTAAACAGGTCGCATACCCAGGTTTCCCATCTAATGCTTAAGCTCTTCTCCAACCTTCCTTCCAGTTTGCCTAGGTCTGAGCTGTTGGTTGATGGCTTACATGGCTAGGAAACGTCCTTATCGAGTTTGATTGGCTTCCCTGGAGACCCATTGGCCTTAGTGCTATTTTCTTGGGGCAGGCGTAACAAGTCCGCTCCCTCTTCCACCCGACCCGGGAAAGGTGAAAGGTTAAATGGGTGTGGTGTGGTTAAACTATAGAAAATGCTACGTAGCTCTGGGGTTTTTGTGTTTCTCTGTTGAGTTTCAGCTTCTTTTCTGTAAAATGAGGTCTGGTCGGACCGTCAGGAAGATCAGTGGTGTGTGCAAAGCTCCTTTCAGGCCAGGGGAACGGGAACTGTTATTACTGATGGTAAAGTGCCCTAACTGCCGTGCAACTGGGCCTAGATGCTGAGCGAGACAAGGAGGCTGGAGAGCCCGGACGTCCGGGGACCAAGCCCGCAAAGCGAGACGAAGAGCGAAGCAAGACCCAGGGCAAGCACCGCAAGTCCTTTGCTCTGGACAGTGAGGGAGAGGAGGCATCCCAGGAGTCCTCCTCTGAGAAGGTGAGCGGCCATGGCACCCACTCCCTGCCAAGAGCCTACCTCCTGAGTTCCCGTCCCCATTGCCACCTCCTCTCTGGGCTAGAGCCCAGGTAGCTGTGCCTCCTGGAGGACAACTGTCTTTTTCTTGTTAGTCCCTATTTGTCCTTTTCTTCAAGGATGAGGAGGAGGACGAGGAAGATGAAGAAGATGAAGAACGCGAGGAGGCCACGGACACTGCAAAGAAGGAGACCGAGGCGTCAGATGGTAAGTACAGGCAGGACGGTAGAATTCTGGCTTGGGGAGGAAGGGGTTCCGCTGCCTGTCTAGCCCTTTGCTGCTGCTGCTGTCTAGCCCACAGAAACTTCGTGCTGGATGTATCAGCCTCCTTTGCTCTTCCCAAAAGCTGCTGTCTTTTAGCCCCATCTTCTGGAACCCTTGGCCCATTGTAAATAGTAACTCCGATACCCAGACCGCTCCCTTCTGCTTTCTTCCTGTGCTGATGCACGACTCTCTCCTGAAGACAGCCCAGCAGAATTTCCCAGCCCCTCAAGATGAGGGGTCTGAGTTCTCCTGCCGCCCGATGCTACCAGACTGCCTTTCTGCCTTTGAGCATTGCTCTTTGAAGGCCCGGCCGCCGAGCCGTGTTTCCCCTTCCTCTCTTCTCCCCTCCCCTCCACTGCCATCACCAGACACAGCTCCGCTCTTTAGTTGAACACCTGTTTGTCCATCCACATCCATTGAGTCTGGGATTCATGGTTTAGCCTTGCTTCTCATTTGTTTGTTCAGAGCTAGCTGTTGAGCCCCTACTCCGTACCAGGCACTGTTCTAGGTATTGGGGACACATCTTTTATGGAACGTGGGATCGGTTGGAGGGGAAGAGGAGACTTGACAAACGAACAAATAGTAGCACCTTGGACAGAGATATGTAGTTGAAAGAAGAGAAACTAGGTTACTGGGGTAAAGAGTAACGGGTGGGGGAGCTGGGGAAAGATGGGCTGTTCTAGATCTCTTGGAGAAGGAGCGCCTCAGAGGTGCCATTTCAGCAGAGGCCAGATGGGGAGAATGATGATCTGAGAGCCTGTCTTTTCGGGAAGGCAGAGGGCGGGGTCACCTGCTCTGAGTGGGGAGACTGCCACACATCCACTTGGTCACCGCTTTCTGTCCGTTTCACTGCCTCACCGTTTCTGGGATTTGTTGGCTTCTTGGTTCCTGCGGGCCTGTCTTTCTCACTTAGAGTCTTCTGCAGTGGTGTTGACTGATTGCCCTGTCTTTGGTTCCATCCTTCCGCCTCCATTCCAGTCCATTTTCCAGTCTGCAGATGGAATTCTCTTTCCTCCGGCGCATACCTGATCCTGTGACTTCCCTCCATAAAGTCTATTTCTAGCTCCCTATTTTCTAGAGGATGACTCCTCAGCCCGATACTTTGGGCCATTTATAACCTAGCTCCTGTTTATCTGTTCAGCTCCATCTCGCCATCCTCCAGACTCATCCTAGGCCACCACCACCGTCTAGTCTAAATTCATCCGCTTGTGTTCCTCAGACACTTCACAATTCTTACCTTCTTGTAAAGTCCTTCCAACATATTGCCGTTTCCCAGAGGCATAGAGCACATGACCCTTCTAGAGCTCATTTTACCCTGGGATGTTTTTTATGAGTCTCGTCCCGGCAGCTTCTCTAAGAAGCTTGGGAAAAGCTTCGGTAGTCACAGAAGCGTGCTTAGCGGTCTCAGGTCTCCCATCTCCCTTCACCTCTGACACCCCCGTTTAGCCCTCGTATCTTCCTACTGTACTTCTACTTGTCCTTCTTGACTTGAGCGTTCCCCTCCCAGGGAGCCGTCCCCTGACTGCATCTTCCAGGCAGAACCCAGGACTTCCCTTTGCCACGCTCCCCTGCTCTTTCAAACTGAAGTTGGTCTCACTGTGAACAAAGAGTGTGCTTATCCAGCTCCTCGAGGGTTGCACTTCCCAGCCCCTGGCACAGAGCCTAACCTGTCCGTAGGAGCGAGGCAGTGAACGGACCCATGGCTTGACCAAGTGAGGGGTGTTCCCACCTCGCCTGATTGCCCCTTCTGGATTTCCAGGCGAGGACGGGGAAAGCGATTCGTCCTCCAAATGTTCTCTGTATGCTGACTCAGATGGTGAAAATGATAGCACGTCGGACTCCGAGAGCAGCAGCTCATCCAGCTCCTCGTCTTCCTCATCGTCGTCCTCATCGTCCTCCTCCTCCTCCTCATCATCTGAGTCCTCCTCGGAAGAGGAAGAGGAAGAGGAGCGGCCAGCAACCATACCCTCCGCATCACCTCCCCCCAGAGATGTCCCCGCGCCTCCGCCAGCCCCCGTGGAAGAGCCCGAGCCAGAGCGGGTTGCGGGCTCCCCGGCCACGCCTCTCCCTGAGCAGGAGAAGTCTCCAGCAAGACCTGCAGGTAGGTGGTGCCCAGCCGGTGATTTGGTCTTCGTGTGTGTGTATGTCTGTGTTTGTGAGGACAGTGGGGTCCACATTCACGAGCAGCGTACCGGTATGTGACTTCGTTTGAAAGCGTATAAGTTGGACAGAAGTCACCATGTCCTGTCGGTCCTCCCTTGGAGACAGTTACGGCTGCGTTCAGACTGTGCTGCCAGGAGCAGCTCGCGGAGCTGGAGCGGGGCGCGCGGCTAGTAAGGACAGCAGTGGCCTCTCTCACCCCTCCCGCCCGTCCCAGAATGGTCTCTTTCTCAGTTAATTAAGGAGAAAATTCCCAGTTTAACAAGTTCCTCCTGTTGATTTTTCTTGAGCTCGTGCCTTAATGTGGCGTGTGTACTTGCAGGTGATTAAACGGACAAATGGGTGGGAGACAGCCGTGACCAGCACTGGCTCGGGAGTTCTGTGTTGCCTTTGCCTTGCCTTGTGGGTTTGTACGTTCGATTGTTATTTTATGGCACGTATACATAACTTATTTTTCTGAGTGAGCCGTTCATTCGGGCAGTGGGTATTTGTTTACTGAGTACGGTTGACCCTTGAACGAGGCGGGGGTTGGGGCGCCAACCCCCTGTACAGTTGAAAATACACCTGTAACTCTTGACACCCCAAAAACTTAACTGTTAATAGCCTTCTATTGGCCAGCAGCCTTACCGATGATGTAAGTAGTCGCTTAACACGTTTTCTGTACGTTATACGTATCACAGGCTATATTCTTACGAGAGAGTAAGAGAAAAAAATCTTCAAATCACAAGGAAGATACGTTTACAATACTTTACGGTATTTTTCAGAAAAAGCGTGTGTCTAAGCGGCCCCGCACCGTTCAAACCCGTGTTGTTCTAGAGTCCTCTGTACTTGTGGCAGTTGCAAGGGGTGCAGTGGTAGGCACGGTAGGCCCTGTTCTCACCCTCCTGAAGCTTACGGTCTATAGGGAGAAACAGTTTAGTGGAGTAATAAATACCTCAGAAAATCTGTAATGACAAATGGAGAAGCCCCATAAGAGAAAAGTACAGGGTGCTCTGAGAACCTAAGCACATCTGTGGGGATGTCTTTGCTGGTCTTTTCTGCGGAAGCATCCTTGGGCTGAAATCAAGGGAGAGCAGGCAGCGGGCTTGATTAGCATGTGCAAAGGCCCTGAGGACAGAGGAAACAGCATGTTGGAAGACATAAAACAAACCTTCCGGATGGTGGGGAGCGAGGGGAGGCTGGAAGGCTGAAACTGGAGAGGTGAGCAAGGACTGGGCCGTACGAGAGGAGTCGGCACCATTAGGAATTTGGTCTTTATCTTGAGGGCAGCAGAAATGCCGTCAGAGGAGTGCCATGATCTTATTCGTGTGTTGAAAAGATGCAGTGCAGCGAGAGCTTGGAGACGGGCCAGAGGTGGTGTGGGGAGGCTAGGAGCTGTTGCAGTAAGTAAGGCCAACAATGGCAGTAACCGGGAGTAGGGTGTTCTTAGGATGGCATCCGTAAGTCAGTTTTCAAGATAGGCTTTGTAAATGCATGTGGCCTTCCACACGTCTCTCTAATGTTACCGAGAATCTGTGGTCCGAGATGAGCAATGACCACATGAAGACGTCCCAGCGCTGTTGCACTCTGCTCTGGGGCAGACCTCACGAGAGGAGTCGAGGCTCTCATCAATCCTAAGACGCCTCTCCAGCCTTTCCTGAGTCCAGCGATAGCAAAAGAGCTGGTGATCAGAGGGCATCACTCTCAGTAGGGTAGGTAGAAAGAGTGGGGCATGGCCAGTTTTGCATTTTGCTAGCAAGATCATCCTGGTAGGAAAGGGCGGTTTGGAAGAGGTGAGGAGGGAGGTAGGGTGAGCCCTGTGAGGGTTTGAAGGGATGCAGGTCGGTGAAGGGCAGGAACCAAAGCAGGGCTGGTTACAGTGAGGTGCACGGAGTGGAAGTGGGGGTGAGGATTTGAGAGCAGTTGAGGAGGTGAACCACTTCGTTAAACAACTGCCCAGGAAAAGGAAGACAGGGAGAACTGGCATTAGGAGGAAAGCTCACGTGGTACCTGGGGTTGACTTTGGTATGCCTTTGGGGCCTCCAGGTAAGAAATATCCAGCAGGCAGTTGGATCACTAGGTCTGAAGGTCTGGAGAGAACAGTAGGCTGGCAACGAGGTAGATACTTGGGGAGCGCAGGTGTGGGTGTGAGTGTGCTTACACGCCCTAGACCAACGCAAGGAACAGGAGAAGGGGCCAGCGCCTTGCAGTCCTCTGAGAGCTCGGTGGGCCAAGGGGAGCCGGAGGAGGCCCGGTAGGAGCTGTCGGCGAGATGGGAAGGAAACGTGGCAGCTTGGTTGTCCAAAGGAGGGAGTGGTGTGTAGCAGCAGGCCGAAGGGAGCTTGTAAGATAGGGGGAGCTTCTGTTGGATTTGGCAGTTAGGGGGTCACTGGTGACCTTATCAGTTTCAGTAGAGTGGGTCAGACTGGAGCCAAATTACGGGGTGTTAGAGGAGTGAGGGCAGGTGACAGAGATAACCAGTCTTCTGGAATGGTAGACAACTCCTGTGAAGAAGAGTCTCGAAAGGCCGTGATGAGTAGTATTAGTTAACGTTTCTTGAGTGCTTCCTGTGTGCCAGGCTCGTGGCCTAGCACACTGCGAATTTGTTTCCTCATGCAGGCCGCACGCTATCCCTGTTCCTCCCCTTTTCCCGATGAGGAATTTGAGGCTTAGTAAGATGCTTGAGGTCACCCAGCTGGGATCGGAGAGACGAGAAAATGCAGGGTTGGCCGAGGGTCAGTAGTTCGAAAACTAAAAAGGTAAGAGTTAAGCGTGTAGAGTCAGGGCAGGAAGAGGGGCAGGTAGACGGGCCCGGGAGAGAGCGCAGCACCTGTGGGGGTGGGCGGGTGGCCTCTAGGCCTGACGCACGTGCACCCATGACTGGGGAGGCAGAGAGATGTGGGCTTTCATGCCCGAGGACCCTCTGTTTCACTCTGCAGTAGGAAGGAAAGGCATTTTCTGAGCACGGGGGATGGGTGGAGGAGGAGCCCTGGGGAATGAGGATGAAAATGGACCGGGCTTGCGACTCAGATGCCTGGCTGAGACTGGGAGTCAGGGGTGAAGGAGACGATGCAGGTGGTTGGGCAGAGTCAGGGTTGGAGGGTCTCCAGGTGGCGGTGGTGGCTGCAGGCTGTGGAAAGGTGCTGTGGAAGGAGAAGACAGTGAGGGCCCTGCGTGCAGGCACAGGAAGGAAAGCGGCTCACTTAGGAGGAGGTGACAGGTTAGGGGGAGCTAGAAGGTGGGAAATGGAACAGGTGCGGTGGGGTGAACTTAAGGACCTGGGGAATTGTGATCAGAGGGCAGGCGTCAGAGGGTGAGGGTAAGGGTCCCGGGTGGGGCCGTTCCGGGGGTTACCGAGGTCTGTGTGAGTGGGGAAGGCTGGCTGGGAATGAGTGAAGGAAGGCACTGGAGAAGGGAGAATGGGGTGAACAGTCCCTGAGGGGATGGCAAGTTGAGAGGACAGGAAGGTTAAGGCAGGTCCCTTGGCTTTTGGAGAACCGTGGGGATGTTTGAGTTCCAAGGATGTGGCTGGGGAGAGGGTATGTGGCCCGATGGCAAGAGAGGGCTTGTCTGGTAAAACCCAAAGATGGGACTTGGAAGCCTTGGGATTTGCCATTCTTCTGTCTTCTGGTCTGATTCATTCCTCTTGCAGACGGGCTTCCCCTGTTTCTGTCCACCCCTACGGAGAAACCCACTCCTGTTTTAGATCCTTATTCTCAGGGAAGTTTCTGGTTGGCCTGGCTTGGGTCAGGTAGTCATCAGCTAATGTTGGCTGGAGGCAGGGTGTGGGGCAGGTCACGTTGTAGAAACCTTGGCTTCTAGGAGTTGTATAGACTGGGCAGGGACCCCCAAAACTTGTCTCCCTAAATGAAAGGCATGGCCAGGTTACTTTCAGAACAGGAAGCAAAAGAGAAATCTGTGTGAAGAAGCCGAGCCCGGTGGGGAATTCGTTCTGCTCAAGAGCCAGGCTTCCAGAGGGCACGGCAGCTAGGTTGGGATGATGGGTCAGAGGCAGGGCTGCCCCAGAACAGCAGAGGGGAGGAGAAGAAACAAGGAAATTTGGAGAAACTGGAGGGCCTGGGCTGAGCACCTGGGCCTCACCAGCTCCAGAGTGTGGCTCACTGCTGGCTGAGATTCCAAGTGCCGTCCAGAGGCTCGGGAGACAGCAGGCTGAGGCCTTGCTCGGGGTGCCGGCAGGGGAACATCTGTTAAGGTCGTGGACACAGGTTGAGCACTCCCTGCTCGGGTCGGCCCGGAGCTGGCAGCCCTTTAGCTCTGGGAGTGCTGGAGTCAGACATGAAACCACGGGTCCCTCAGCTGCACGGGGCGGTTGAAGGGAGCTCGGAATTCAGCCCAGGCTGCCTGGGATCCAGATCTTCTGGCATTTGTGAGCTGTGTGACCGTGGGCCAGTTATGAACCTCTCTCTGCCTCCGTTTCCTTATCTGTAAGCTGGGTTTAATAATAGTACCCACCTCACGGGCTGGTGGTGAGGAGTGAAATGAGTCGTTAACGGATGCTTGGTGCGAAGTATTAGTTCTCAGTCTGCTGCTGCCGCCCCGAGCCTGGCGCCTGAGAACCACCAGCTTTCTGGTTCTGAGAAGAAGTTACTACCAGCGTCTCAAGAAGTTGGGGTAGCCTTCACAAAGTTGGCACGGAGCTGGGGCTCAAAGCTGCATGTGAGCTGTCCCGGTAGGCAGGAGGGGAGAGGCAGGTCTGAAAGGCCGTGCCTGTTCCGGTGGCTGAAACCTCGGAGCGCAGAGGGTCAGTCAGCAAGACAGGGTCTGCCCCGGGGACGAGGCGTTGTCCTTCTTGAGCTGTTTTCAGACCCCCACACTCAGCAGCAGACTTGGGGATCCCAGCAGAGGGACAATGTGCTTCCCATCTGGGGGACTTGGGAAAGATGGCACCACTGGCTCGAGACGGGGTGTCCCCACCCCAGGCCATCCCCCATCCTTGGGGTCTCAGCTTCACCCTCAACTTCTTTAGGGGAGTCTTCTTGAACCCTCCCCACTTTGGCAAACCGTCCTGCTATCTGGCAGGGGAGGATACGAATTTCATGCCGTGTTTTAATACAAAGATTTAGCTGCTTACGTTGTGTCTTTTTCACATCCCTAAGCAGAGAACATTGTTCGTAGTTGAAAGAACGGATATTTGAATTTAGAGAGGGCTAACCTAGTGTCCCCATCGTGCCGTGCAGCTGGCAGAAATTGTCTTGGCCTGTGTGCCTAGTCCTTGGACACAGTTCAGTCACCACCAGTCTTGGTAAAAAGGTTAGAGCCTAAGCATTTGTTTCTCTAGAGCCCCTGTCCCGACCCTCCACGGTTCAGGCTGTACGTTGTTTCCTGCCATTGTCCCCATTGGACTGTAAGCTCTGTGAGGGTTTTGGGGGTGTCTGCTCGACTCGTTTTCCCCACGCCTGACTCAGTGGGTGCTCAGTGAACGTCCGTCGGGTATATGGACGAGCAGATGCGGAATGTCCTCCTGCCGACTGGGCCCGCGGTGCCGAGGACCTCGCGCGTGCCGGTGTGAGGCAGCTCTGTGGGCTGAGCGAGGCCAGGTGTCTGCCCGAAGCGGAGGAGAGCGGGCAGCCTGGGTGTGGACTCCCCAGCGGGGCTGGCCAGCGCCTTGCCCGCGAGGAATCGCCTCTGGTGACATTGGCTTGAGTTGTTGACCCTCTCCTTTTCCCTGCGTGCTTCCTTCCCCAGGTTCCACGGAGGAACCGCCTCCCAGCATGCCCCAGCCGCCCGCAGAGCCACCGGCGGGGCCCCCGGCCCCTGCGCCCCGCCCCGATGAGCGCCCCTCCTCTCCTATCCCCCTGCTGCCCCCACCCAAGAAACGCCGGAAAACTGTCTCCTTCTCCGCCCTGGAGGAGGCACCGGCGCCGGAGCCTCCCCCGGCCGCCCCACCGCAGACCAAGTCTCCTGGCCCCGTCTCCCGCAAAGTCCCCCGGGCCGTGGAGCGGACCATTCGAAACCTGCCCCTGGACCACGCGTCTCTGGTCAAGAGTTGGCCTGAGGATGTGTCCCGAGGAGGTCGGAGCCGGGCCGGGGGCCGAGGCCGTTCTACTGAGGAGGAGGAAGCCGAGCCAGGGACAGAAGTGGACCTGGCGGTGCTGGCCGACCTGGCCCTGACCCCGGCCCGTCGTGGGCTGGCTGCCCTGCCTCCTGGCGACGACTCGGAGGCCACAGAGACATCGGACGAGGCCGACCGCCCGGGCCCTCTGCTCAGCCACATCCTCCTGGAGCACAACTACGCCTTGGCCGTCAAGCCGCCACCCTCCACGCCGGCCCCCCGGCCCCTGGAGCCAGTTCCTGCCCCTGCGGCCCTCTTCAGCTCCCCAGCGGATGAGGTCCTGGAGGCCCCCGAGGTGGTGGTGGCCGAGGCCGAGGAGCCGAAGCAGCAGCAGCAGCAGCAGCAGCAAGAGGAGGGGGAGGAGGAGGAGGAGGAGGAAGAGGAGTCGGAGTCGTCGGAGAGCAGCAGCAGCAGCAGCAGTGACGGGGAGGGCGCCGTGCGGCGGCGCAGCCTCCGCTCCCATGCCCGGCGCCGGCGGCCCCCCCCGCCCCCTCCGCCCCCTCCGCCCCCCACCTTCGAGCCCCGCAGTGAGTTTGAGCAGATGACCATCTTGTATGACATTTGGAACTCGGGCCTGGACTTGGAGGACATGGGCTACCTGCGGCTCACGTACGAGCGGCTGCTGCAGCAGACCAGCGGGGCTGACTGGCTTAACGACACCCACTGGGTCCATCACACCAATATCCTGGGCCCTGGAGGCCGGCCTGCTCCGGACACGAGGGCGGGCCCCAGGGGTGGGGGCAGGCTTCCTCGGGGTCACACAGCCGGGTGGTGGCCCCCTCAGATGGCAGCAAGCCTCTGGGTTGATCTCCCTCGCTGTCCACTGTCCGGTGCTCTCTGCCACGTTCGGCCTGGGTGTTTCTCATCTGGCCCCCAGGCCGTTCTATCCTTTCTGCCTCCTGCCCCTTCTCTGCCTCCCAAAGTCTTCCTGGCAGAAAAAGGTGAGGTCTAAGACTTCCTTCTCTCCATCTTTCTGTCCTTCTCACACTAAACAATGCTTGGGATCTCCAGCTAAGGTCAGTCACCCTTTCCTTGGGCTGGGCCTGGGGCGACAGAGGGGAGGGGGCCCCGGGGATCTGGCCAGTGAGGAACCCATTTTCTTCCTTAACACCCTGCACTCACCAACCTGAGCACTCCGAAACGCAAGCGGCGGCCCCAGGACGGGCCCCGTGAGCACCAGACAGGCTCAGCGCGCAGCGAAGGCTATTACCCCATCAGCAAGAAGGAAAAGGACAGGTACCTGGATGTGTGCCCTGTTTCGGCCCGGCAGCTGGAAGGAGCGGACACTCAGGTGAGGCCCTGCCCTGTTCCCTGGCCCGCTGGCATCTCTTCCCGTGGTTTCTCCTGTCCCTTACCCACGTCCTGCTTCTCCAGGGCACTAACCGCGTGCTCTCGGAGCGCCGGTCCGAGCAGCGGCGGCTGCTGAGCGCCATCGGCACCTCTGCCGTCATGGACAGCGATCTGCTGAAGCTGAACCAGCTCAAGGTGAGGGGCCGGCCTGGGGGGAGGGGGGCAGCGCCCCGGAGTGTCCTGGGGGCGGGGGCGGCGGTGCGGGGCCAAAAGCACGCTCCTCCCCTCGGAGGACGGCAGCCGAGGCAAGGAGTTAGGTGGAGGGAGGCACCCAGCAGCACAGTATGTCGCCTCCTGCCCTCTAGTTCCGGAAGAAGAAGCTCCGGTTCGGCCGCAGCCGGATCCACGAGTGGGGCCTGTTTGCCATGGAGCCCATTGCAGCCGACGAGATGGTCATCGAATACGTGGGTCAGAACATCCGCCAGGTGAGGCCCTGTACCCAGCCCCCAGTCCGATGGCAGCACGGGACGCTGGCGTGAGAACCACCTCATTTCTGGGTAAAGCCCCACATCACCTCCCGGTTCCAGGACGTAGCTGGTGAAACCTGCCTTGTTGTGTTTCCTTCCTTCCATCAACAGTTAGTAACGGGTGCTCTTAAACTAGATGGTAATGATCCAGCAAGAAGCAAGACCAGGGTTGTCTCTCGCTTTAAGGGCCTCATAGTGCAGTGGGGGAAGACAGCCACTGCACAAAGAACTGCAGCGAAGAATGGCGTTGGGTTGATCAGGAAGGGGAAGTTCAGGGAGGCAGCGGCCATGGGCACACAGTGTTGTGGAAGCCAGGAGCTGAAGGATGATGACAAGCTCCCAGACTCAGATGAGGGGAAGGGTGCTCCCAGTTGCCAGACAGCATGTGCAAAGGCCCGGAGGCAGGATAGTCTTAGGGCAAGGAGGTCAGTATGACTTGTGGGAAAAACCAGGGCCGGCGGCCACAGCGAAGGCTAGAGAGGCCGGTGGAGGCCAGGTTGCGTGGCGCTTAGGAGCCGGGTTGGTGAGCTGGGGCCAGCAGTAGGGAGGCCGCGGCAAGTGCCCAGCAGTAACAGGCTCTGCAGTCAGTAGGTTCCCTCTGGCTGCAGCGCGAAGGGACAGCTAGGGGTGAAGACCAGCAGGGGCGCTGTCACAGAGATCCCGTAGAGGCCCAGGTGGCCTGGACTAGGCAGTGGCAGCCAAGGTCTCGGAGAGGAGTCTGTGGGTCCAAGGCAGCTGGCTGGCAACAAGTTGGCTCTGGCGAGCGGGGGCCGGGGGTGGGCGAAGCCATTTCTCAGTGCTGCTCTGAGCAGCTAGGCGTGGGCCGGGCTGCCAGCGAGGCGGGCAGGGAGGCAGAGGGGCGGCCGTGTGGTGGAGCCGAGTTCCATTCGGGACATGGGAAGTTGCTGGGCCCCGGGGACATCTAGACGATGCCGCCCAGCAGCTCTGCCGAGGTAGATTTTGGCTGGAGACGGGAGTTTGGGAGGGGTCCCCCCCACTTCTCTGGCAGCTGAAGCCCTGGAAGAGAGTGAGATCAGCCAAGGAGAGAGCGCAGACGGTTGAGCGTCCTATTTTCTGGGAAATAGGAGTCACTCCTTTCACACAAGACTGTGGGCCCTGGTGGCGCCGAGTGGCAGCCAACAGGCAGCAGTGCCTGTTCGGGAGAGAGAAGGGCCTGGGAGAAGAGACGGTTAGGGTTCAGCCTCTGGAATGGCCGTGTCATCTCGGGAACTGGGCTGGCCCCACAGTAGACTGGGGGCTCCACCGTAGGAGCCGGTGGCTGCAGCTCCCGCCCCCTGCCCCCTGCAGACTTCCCTGAGGTCCCCTTTGGGAGACTCAGAACGGCAGCCAAAGGTGTCAGGTTGGGGGGGACCCTCAGAGAGGGGGCCCTCCCGGGGTGGTGGCTGGGAGATCGTCCGGAGCCCCTTCACGGGGGCTGGTGGGAGGAGGCGTGGCCCGGCAGGAAGCTGACCGAGGCGGCACCCCGTTCTGCCAGATGGTGGCCGACATGCGGGAGAAGCGCTACGTGCAGGAGGGCATCGGCAGCAGCTACCTGTTCCGGGTGGACCACGACACCATCATCGACGCTACCAAGTGCGGCAACCTGGCCAGGTTCATCAACCACTGCTGCACGGTGCGTGGGGGCCCGGGCGTGGGGGGGTGCAGGGGGGGCCCGGGGGTGGGGGCCTCGGCTCACACTGTTCCCCCCCCCCGCAGCCCAACTGCTATGCCAAGGTGATCACCATCGAGTCCCAGAAGAAGATAGTGATTTACTCCAAGCAGCCCATCGGCGTGGATGAGGAGATCACCTACGACTACAAGTTCCCGCTGGAAGACAACAAGATCCCGTGTCTGTGCGGCACCGAGAGCTGCCGCGGCTCCCTCAACTGAGGTGGGCAGGACTGGTGCCCGCGCCCCTATTTATGCCCCGTGGTGCCCTGAGCTCCCCGTCCCCCGGCCTTAGCGGGCTCTGCAGGCCCCGCTTTCCCCGTCGCCAGATACGGGGTTGGGGAGCCCCGAGCCCCGCGAGGGAGCCTCAGTCCCTTGAGGCAACTTCTGCCTCCCCCCGTCGCCCCTGCCCCCCCCACCCCCTAACTTTTTTTTCTTTGCGGAGAAGAAGCTGTAAATGTTTTGTAGCTGCCAGCAGCTGTTTCCTGTGGAAACCTGGGGTGCCGGCCTGTACAGATCCTGTTCTTGGGGGGCTGCATAGCCCCCTTGCTTTGTGTTAATGGGGACTTCCCCTTTGTGCCCTGCGTGCACCCCTCCCCAGTTTAGGGGTCTCTAGGGGCAGTGGCCATGTTCTCCCCCTGGGGGGGGGCCCTGTGCCCCCAGTCCTAGGGACTCCGTGCCTGGAACCCTGCCTCATCTTCTGTTCCTGCCAGACCCTGTGGGTCACCCTCCCACCCTGGCATCTGGAAGCTCCTGCTCCGCCAGGCCAGGATGGTGGGGGGGCGGGCCCTTCCTGTTGGGCTGGATTGTACATATGTTAATAGCGCAAACCCAACGCCACATTTTTATAATTGTGATTAAACTTTATTGTACAAAAGTGCTTGGTCAGTATCTTTGGGGAAGAGTAGGTGGGGGAACGGGGATTTAAGGACAGAGGATGGGTCAAGTGAAGAGGGGGGGAAATGGGTGGCCTGAAGTTTGGGGTGGGTAGACCTACAGACTCAACCACCATTGCTCTGGGCCACCTATTAGGGTGGAATAGTCATCCAGAAATCCCCCACCAAGGTCAGCCAGAGCTGGGCCAAGGTCGGCCTCCCTTTCCTTCCCAGAACCACAGCTGCTGCTGGGCTTCTGGGATCCTGGGAAATCCTGCAAAAGGAGAGGACTGACGTCATGCTGTGGGTGTGAGGTCACTGTACCTGCTCCATTCTCCGGCCCACCCAGCGGGTTCTGGCTTCAGCCCCCTTCCCCAAGTTCTTTGCTGGAACCAGACGCCGGTGGAGCGCAGAATGGCCGCCAGGGGGCGCCCTCTGGCAAGAGTGCGGGGGACGGAGGGGTGGAGGCTGGGCTCGTGTCTGTTCCTGGAATGGGGCAGGAGGGAGGAGGAGCAAGCGGAAGGGGACGGTGTGTTGGCCGGCTGGCCCAGGCGAAGCAAGAAGACGGCCCCTCCGGTGGCCAGTTGGGGTATCCTGGGACCGTGGCTGCAGGTAGGCAAAGGTGATGCCAGGGCCCGGAGGTCCCTTTCCCTAGTCCCAGCCCTTCCCATCTCCCTCTCCTTTCCTGCTCAGCTCTGTACCTCCTGCCCTCCATTTTTTGTCCCAGAACCTCCCCCTCCAGCTCAACCCCTGAGCCCTAAGCGCCAGGCCCTCACCCTTCTTATCTCAGGAACTGCAGTTGCCCGGGTCAGAGGGCAGGTAGCCCGGCTGTGGCACCACCGGTGCCAGGCTTCGGGAGCCCCTCGGGCCCGGCATCGCCGCTCCAGTCCACTAGGCCAGAGGCCCCAGCTAGGAGTACCAGGAGTGCTGGCAGCCCCGGGGAGGCGGTGGCCAGCAACTCGGGTTCTCTTCCGCAGCCAGGCATGGCCGAGGCTACCGAGATCCGGAAGCTCGTGTACCTGGTCACAGGTGGCTGCGGCTTCCTGGGGGAGCATGTGGTGCGGATGCTTCTGCAGCGGGAACCCCGGCTCTCGGAGCTGCGGGTCTTTGACCTGCACCTGGGTCCCTGGCTGGAGGAGCTGAAGACAGGTGACCGCGGTGGGGAGGGACGCGAGAGTGGGCGGGCTCCCTTGGCGGGGGTGGAAAAGATGATGCCTGTTTAGATCCTTCCAGTGCACATGGTTGGGATGAATGAGTCACGTCGGGAACATGGGGCTCCTCAGGGTGGAGGCTGAGCCCAGCCCCTGGCTGGCGGCCCCAGCTCTGACACTGCCTCCGGGTGCCCCTATCCCTACCAGGGCCTGTGCGGGTGACTGCCATCCAGGGGGATGTGACCCAGGCCCACGAGGTGGCCGCGGCTGTGGCTGGAGCCCACGTGGTCATCCACACAGCTGGCCTGGTGGATGTGTTTGGCAGGGCCAGCCCCGAGACCATCTATGAGGTCAACGTGCAGGGTGAGGTGGCTGTTTGTTCCCTGCCCCTTCTCTGACCTTGACTTCTGGGATTCTCCTGTGAAAACCTGTCCTCTGGACCCTCCTGTCCCTGTAATGGCACTCCGGCAGCCCTTGCAGCCCTGCTGTGGTGTTCCCTGGACCTGGGGAAGGAAGCCACGGGCCCTCATCCAGATTTGAGATGGCGGGCGGGAGAGATGCAGAGAGGGAGGAAGTTTTCGCTTGGGCCCACCCTTCCCCTCCCCACCACCTCTCCCAGGCACAAAGAACGTGATTGAGGCTTGTGTGCAGACTGGAACACGGTTCCTGGTCTACACGAGCAGCATGGAGGTTGTGGGGCCCAACATCAAAGGCCACCCCTTCTACAGGTAAGCTGAGGTTCCCCTCAGTACTTGAGGAGGCCCGTCTGCCCTCAACATTAAGAATGTTCCCTCTCCCTCAACTAGGGGCAATGAGGACACCCCATACGAAGCAGTACACAAACACCCCTATCCTTGTAGCAAGGCCCAAGCTGAGCAGCTGGTCCTGGAAGCCAATGGAAGGGAGGTGAGCCAGGAGGTGAAGAGACACAAAGCTGGGGTGGGGAGGGCTGCCCCGGCACCGGCAGAGCCAGCGCCAGTGGGACTTTCTGCAGCCTCCCTTCTATCTCCAATCTGAGGAGCCCGGGCCGGAGGGCAGGCTGCTGGGTCCTAGATCTTCGCTATGCCTGCCTTTCGCCCCCAGGTCCATGGGGGGCTGCCCCTGGTGACGTGTGCCCTGCGTCCCACCGGCATCTACGGCGAAGGCCACCAGATCATGCGGGACTTCTACCACCAGGGCCTTCGCCTGGGGGGTCGGCTCTTCCGGGCCATCCCGGCCTCTGTGGAGCACGGTCGGGTCTATGTGGGTATGGCCCCGGCTCCACAGTGGGGAGGCTAAGAATGGGGCAGGGCCCTTGGGGTCCTGGGTGGGCGCTATGCACCCCGGCCAGCGAAGGGCGAGCCCCGCTTGCGCCAGAGTAGCCAGATCTGGGGGCATTGTCTGCATGACCCCAGAAGAAACGGCTGCCGTGCGAGCTGGGGGGGGTGGAGCTGGTGTAAAAACCACGCCACCGGCGAGGACAGGACCGCAGTTAGGCGAGCAGCACCTCCCGCCCACCCCCCCCCGCCCCCCAGCAGCAGCCGGAGAAGTAGCATCCATCCAGGCTGGCCCGGGAGGGCGGGTGGCTCCAGGGGCTGGGGAGAAAGCAGCCTTGCCAAGGGCCTTAGTTATGTGGGCCCGGCTGCGACACGGGCCGGCCCAGATGAGAGCAGCCCCTCCGTGGGCTCCGGGGCACTCAGGGCCACATCGGCCTCCCTTCCCCCCACCGGCAGGCAACGTGGCCTGGATGCACGTGCTGGTGGCCCGGGAGCTGCAGCGGCAAGCGGCGCTGCTGGGCGGCCAGGTGTACTTCTGCTACGACGAGTCCCCCTATAAGAGCTACGAGGACTTCAACATGGAGTTCCTGGGCCCGTGCGGACTGCGGCTGGTGGAGACCCGCCTGCTGGTGCCCTACTGGCTGCTGATGCTTCTGGCTGCTCTCAACGCCCTGCTGCAGTGGCTGCTGCGGCCCCTGCTTCTCTACGCTCCCCTGCTCAACCCCTACACGCTGGCCGTGGCCAACACCACTTTCACCGTGAGCACTGACAAGGCTCGGCGCCATTTCGGCTACGAGCCCCTGTTCTCGTGGGAGGACAGCCGGAGCCGCACCATCCGCTGGGTGCGGGCTGTGGAGGGTTCCGCCCCGTGACGGCGCGGCGAGGGCCTGGAGCCCAGCATGGCACATGCGCACATGCGCCCAGGTCCGGCGCCCTCAAACCCGGGGGGAGGGGGAGGGCTGCATTCTAGAGCCGGAGGATGGGTCTGGGGCCACCCTGGCTGTCCCTACAGCTCTCCACGTTTCTAATCCACGAGCCCGGAGTCCGAGTCCTCACGCCTCGAAGTTCTAGGGCAGGCTCTTGGGACAGGCGTGTCTTGCCTCGCAGCCCGGGCCTGCCGGCTGGTTGGCGAATGTCCGACTCGCCTGACGTTCTCAACCGCCCCGTCCCGTTTCTGGCTTTCCAAGCAGCAAGCGAGGAGGAGTTCCCCGGGCTGCGTGCCGGCCCTCTGAGGTCCAGGCATGACCCTCGGGCCTGGATTCGGAGTGAAGATACCTCTGGCTCCTCCCACCACCTTCGGCCCTCCTCGGGGGTCCTCGTCCCGTTATTTTAAAAACATTTATCACCTTTAGACAGCTCTCTTTTCTTTTCAATGGAGCCTAAGCAGATCTGTGTGTTTTCCCTTCTTCTCACCCCTGCACCCAAACTGGTTCCTACAACATTGCGCTGTACCTGGCTGAGGCCTGGATTAAAGCTCTTTATCCAAGCCCGCGTCCAGCTCCCTGTCCAGCCCCCCCTCCCGCCTTCCACCCTGTCTCCCCCTCCCCACGGCGCCTGTCCCACGCGGGGACAGAAGGAAGTGAGCACACAGCACGCCCGCTGTTGGATTGGTTGCTATTTCTCCCGTCCCACGGGGCCCGACCCGGCCCGGGGTGGGGGTGGGGGGCTCTGGGGACAGGACATGCAGGGCGGGGTGGGGGGGGCAGAATTTTCCTGTGTTTTATCCATTTGCAACTTGGTCACCAATAGAGAGAAATGGGACTCTGAGGGCTAACAGGAGAGGGTGGCCTGGCTCTGGGCCCCCAGCCAGGCCCCAGGAGTCCTGTCCCCTCCAGGGAGGAGAGGGAAAGAGCTCTAGAAACCAACGGAGAAACAGAAGGGGCAAGGGCTCATGTCAGCAAACACGGCTACATCACGTGACACGCCAGCGACACGGAAACACACGCCAACGCACACGGCTGCACAGCGGGCAGGGCCTGGGGGTGGGGGGAGAAGGGAGCCGGGGGCCACCCATCTTGTCCTCTGCGGGGCGGGCTTGGGGGACAGGGTGAATGCATAGAACACATCATGTACACACGCTCGAGGCGTGGCAAGAGCGTGCATCGACCCACAGGCACATGGGATGGACACGCAGTGTGCTTCGTGAGAGGCAGGGCTGGGGGGGGAGGGGAAGCAGCGAGCCCTGGCCAGGCCCAGGACCACCCACGGGGCACACGTGGGCTTGGTGGCTGTAGGTGTGTGGAAGGGGAGCAGCACACACTCGTCCGAGAACATGCACGAGACACCAGCCCTCAGACAACGTTCCAGGCACAGACACAGCAGCCAACGAGCAGCCGTCACACGGTGTGTGGGACTTGAAGAAGCTGGGGCACAGCGGACCCTCGGGCATCCTGGGGTCCAACCGAGACCCAGAGATGGGCAGCTATGGGCCTAACGCCCCTCAAGGAGGCCACAGCACCCCCCCAGCCATGGCTCCGCCCTCGTGCTTGTGGCCCCAAGGCTGTGGGAATTCCGGAAACACCTGGCCTGCAAGGGTGTCCTGGCTCCCGCGGCAGGAAGGAAAAAGGGCGGGGGAGCTGGGGCCCATTCTGATGTCCCCAAAGAAGCCTGAGATGGGAGCAGGAGGGCTGTAACTGGACACTGGGGCACACTTCCTGTCCTGCAGAAGGACATTCTTGGAAGGGACGGGCAGGCTTCCCTCAAGAGAGCCCACCTTGGGGGCTGTTAGCAGATTGGCTTCACACAGACAGGGCTCCAACGGCTCAAGTAGGGAAGGGGACAGGGCGGGGGCGGGAGGGGTGCTGTGTTCTGGAAGGCCACATCTGCACTGTCTCCCTGTCTCTGTCTCTCTCACACACACAGACACACACACTTCACATAAAGTGGGACCCTGGAAACAACCTGCACACATGTCCCCGACTCCTGCACCCCGTCCACATGCACACCCAACCCTGGGCGTACACTCCCGTGTGCATTCAGTCCTGCACAGGCGGGTCCTTCGGTCCTGTACCTCCCGCTGCCACCAGCCTCGCAAACCCGCCCGTGCCCCGTGTGTGTGTTGTCTATACAGCAAGGGAGGCGCTGGTCTCTTCCTCGCCCTCAGACACCTGGCCTCGCTTCAGTCTCCATCCAGGAGGCGGGCAGGAGCGGGGACAGCTATGGCCAGCATCCGGCAGGAGCTGTGTCCGGGGGAGGGGTCCCGGGCCTCAGCTCCCCCGGAGTGGAGGCCACCACACTGGCCATTCCAGTCTGCCTGAAATTGCAATTCCAGTCCCTGAGGCGGAGCCCAGGGCATCAAACGGGGTGGTGAAGACAAACACTGGCCTCTCCCAGTTCTGAGGTAAATGTGTGGAAGGCAGGAAGGCCCCCCATGTTCCATCTGCCCGGGGCAGCCCTCGACATTCACCTCATCGGTACCATTTCGCACAAAGAGCCCTTCCAGGCGGCGTCTGCGTGCAAACGGGTGCAGCCTCTCGGGGCACCACGGCCCTGGCAGCAGGCACGTGTGCTCCCGCGGCCATGGATGCGCCCAGGGGGACCACCGGCACGGGGCCTCCTCGGCCTGGCCCGTGAGAGCACACTGAGGTATACCAGCTCTCCCAGATGAAGGTCTACCCTCTGGCAGAGACACAGAGAAAGACGGGCATGTGGGCATGTGTGCACCGGGGCTCTGGGACCTGGCAGGGCAGGAAGCTCCAGTTGCACAATGTTGGTGGAACGGTGTGTGGCCACACCAGGTGTTGGTCAGCAGCTCTGGGGAGAGAGGGGGAGGGCAAACACATCTGGATAAACAAACCCGGACGGGGCACAGGTCTTTAAAGAAGAACACGTGTGTGCATACAAGACACAGATGGGCAAAACCACACTATGTGGAGAGCCTCTCCACACGCACACACGCTCACACTCACACAGACCTATTCTACCTAGCACAGAAACACAGATTTTTGTGCCCACCCAACAAGGTGTCCAGTGCACAATATGGAGGGCTCCGTCGGAGAAGACCTATCAACACCTGAAGCACATCCTTGAGAGAGAGAGAGAGAGACACACACACACACACACACACACACACACGCATTGCTCACATTACCTGCAGGGAGAAGTGCACGTGTCTAGGCAGGCTGAGCTGGGTTATGGATACGGGTTCACTTCCACTACCTGCTTCCACTCGCCTTGGTTAAACTCCACAGGCTCTCAATGCACACACGTGCACACGCGTGCACACACACGTGCACACACACACACTCCGTGGGGTGACTAAGCCAGGAAGGTTTGCTCAGCCTCACACTGGGGTGTGCGCCATGGCCTGTGTGCATCCGGGCTACCTGGATCATCTGAGAACGCGCGTGAGTGTCCGCACACTCACACCCCGCCCTCTCTACAGCGGCCACGGGGAAGGTGGGGATCCGTGAAGTGCTATTGGGTTGGATGCAAACACTCAAACCCAACATTCCAGGTACACAAATTGTGTCCGTGGGTCTGTGGCCACGCACACACACACGCACACACACACCTATTCACAGAAGACACACCGGGGCTCGGTGGGCTGCTGTTCCACGTGGCTACAGTCTCTACACAACAACCCAAGTGAAGGGGGGAAGCTCAGACGGGACGCAGACTTGGGGTGGGGGGCCAGAAGGGTGATCTGCTGCTTCTACACATGTACACACACACACACACACACACACACACACACACACACGCTGGGGTGTCCACACGTCTCGAGCATGTGCCGGCGGCATGCATGTTGCTGTGCATGTGTGATCACGCCTGCTGCTATCTGCGTGCGGGGGCGGGGTGGTCCATGGCGGGGTGAGGTCCAGGGACTCCAGGGTCTGACAGGAGGTGGGGAGGGTGGGGGCTGTCTGGGTCTGTCTTGGGGGTGAGCCTGGAGGAGGGGATGGAGTGAAAGGGGTGGTGGGGGTATTGCTCCCAATGTGGTGGGGGAAGGATCTGGGAGAGACGGGGTGGGGGGCCTACAAGCCCAGCGTCCCCCCAATGGATGACGCCAAGACCACCCCCAGCACCACGCAGCAAATGATGATCATAATTTTCTTCTGCAGGCGGAAAGGGTGACAGGGAAGAAGGAACGAGAGAGACAGAGAGATACAGAGAGACAGATGGGGGGACAGATGGGGGAGGAGGTGAGAGGAAAAAGAGGAGGGGAGAGAAAACAGAAAAAGGAAGAGGTCAGAGCCAGAGATAAGGCCTCCCTCTGGATTTCAACACTCACCTCAGGCCTGGCCTGAACAGAGCCCCAAGCGCTGGGCTGCAGCCCACCTGCCCCGCCTGCCTGTCCCCAACCACAGGCCAGCTCGGCCCCTCCCCCAAGTCCTGCGGGTCCCCCCCCTCCCCGCCCCCACCGGCTTACCCTCCGGGCCTTGCTCTGATATTTCACAGCTTTCTTGGTGTCGGACACGGCTCGCTCCACATAGTCCACGGAATGTTCCACGTTGTACTCAATGCGGTCAATCATCTCACCCTGCCGAGGAGATGTGCGTAGGACGGGGTGGGGGCTGGGCCGGAGGAGGGGGCACCCCAGGGACCGGCAGGAGGCTCCTAGAATGTGGGGGAGAAGCCGTACCTGGCTCTCCACGAGCATGGCCATGTCCACAAACATGTCATGCAGCTCTCGGATGCTTGTTTCCAGTTTGATGATCTCGTTGTGCCTCGTCTCGATCTCGTTCAGGGCCTGCTTCGTCATCTGTGAGTCCATTTTGATCTAGGGCGATGGGGCGGGGGGCGTGAGGGGAGGCGCTGCAGACCCCCTTCGCTCCCGTTAACAGTTTGCACTCTGCAGCCAGAGAGTCTGGGGTTCCGATGCGACTGTCATTTACTAGCGGGCGGATTGTTTAATCTTTCTGGGCCTCAGTTTCCACACCTAGAAAAGGTCGACGACAGCAGTGCCCACCTCCCACGGTGTATCCACCGATTAGAACAGTACCCGCCCGGCACACAGTAAGCACTAAAGAGAAGCTTGTTAACTTACACGAACTAAAAATTGGCTGAGCCCACCACCTCACCCAGGGCTTAGTCTAAACACACACACACACACACACACACACACACACACATCCCAGGGAAGCCCAGGGAAGAGTGATAGGGGTGTAGAGTCACCACTGGTACTGGGGGCCCCTGTCTGGTCAAAGGCAGAGGACACAGCAGAGAAAGCAAGCAGAAGCAGAGAAGGCCAGATGAGAAGGCAGTGTGCCCACTCTGGAGCCCCCATGACATTAGGGGGGAGAGAAATAAAGAAATGCACCGCAGCCCTCAAGAGTCAGGGGGAGAGAGACCAACTCCAACCCACAGTCAGATATCCCTCCGCCCCACACACAGCTGGCCTGAGCCAGGCCACTCGCTTCCCAAACTACTCACTGCTCAGACCTCATCAAGCCATCCCACTGCTCTGGAACCCTCCAGGGCTCCCCGCGATTCCTCCCTGCTCCCCACCGCAGACTGTACACCTTTACCCTATCCAGGGCTCAGTCTTCCTTTCTGCCCTCATCTCCTACATACCCTCTAAGAGCCAAAATTATCCAATGGCTGTTTGGCAAGTGGTCCACTCTCCCTGTCTTTGTTCAGTCTGTGCCCTTTCTCTAGCGGGCCTTTTGCCCATCTCACCATGTCCAAATGGTCCTTGTTCCTTAAAGCACAGCTCAATGCCACTTCCCCCAGGAAGCCTTCCCTGACTCCAGTAGTTAACCACTACCTCAGGGCCTGTCTGCAGGTTGCACATCCCTCAGGCAAGATCCCCACCACCGTGCATTATAATGATGGGTTTCCATTGCAATGATGGTGGGTTCACTGGCAGGAATCAGTTCTGTCCTTTTATAACCCACCAGGCTCCCCGCCGTTCTCAGACAGAAGCCTGGGCAGAGCTGTTTGGGAGGGCTCCAGGCTAACTGGCCCTAATCAATTCGCTCAAAGCTAATTTAACAAAGACCAGTTCTCTAAATAACAATTTGCTGAGAACTGCTAGACAGTCACTGAACAGACTTGAGTTCTGGACTAGAAATCTTAACCAGAGCCGTTCGGCCATCAGCAGAGACAGAACTGGGCAGGCCAAGGCAAAGTCTACGAAGAGAAAGAAGAACTACAGTGGGGGAAGCCCATCCCCTCAGATTTAAGATGACAAGGGCAGGGCAGGGAGTAAAACTTTAGCAAAACTAAAACTGGTATTTTTTTTTTCAATTTCACAATGTAGGCAAGTTAGTCATTTGGTGAAATGACCTGCTTCATAGAGGTAGTGTATCTTAGTACGTCAGAGCCCTAACTGATCTGAGTCCTGCCTCTGAGGCCTTGGGCGAGTTATTTAACCTCTCTGGTCAATCTCTGGGTGGGATGTCCTCATTGGTGAAATCTGGCTCCCTCAGAGGGTGCTGGTGAGGACCAAATGAGAGAGCAGGCAAATGTAAATATGTAAAGTGCTTAGAACAGTATCCGGCTACTCAAAATGTTGACCATTTTTATGGGGGTGCCTTCCTTCCCTGCTCCGGTGGAAATCCCCAGCGCCAGGTCCTGGCTTCCCACTGTTTGTGATTCCAGGGTGGACTTAGGACCTGAACTCAACCTCGGCTTGGGGAGGGAGGAGAAGCAAATGTTTTCCAAAGCCAGACCCACCCCCACCCAGGGCTCACATCATCGGTGAAAATGGCCAACTTCCCGCTCTCCAGCATGTCTTCCAGTTCTTCGTTCGTCGTGGTCCTTCCAGCTGTGGGGAGAAAGGCCTCCCTGCTCAGGGACTGGGCCAGTCTGGGGGGCCTGAGGCGGTGGGATGGGGCAGAGACCCAGGAGCCCACCCTCCCACCCGGCCTTTGGCCTCCACGTAAGGCCTGAGGCAGCCACGGAAGAGGGCTGGGGCAAGCCTGGACACTCCGGAGAGGGGCACACGCACTGATCTCCAGCTGCCGCTGGATCCGGTCCTTGCAGCGGTCCCGGTACTTGGACTGGGTCGCGTTATACTCGGTCATTACTTCCACGAACTTCCGGGAGAGTGTGGAGTGCTAGAGTGGGGGTACAGACACATCAGGAGGCCGGGACAGAGGGGGCGAGGCGGCCAGTGGAGGGATGCAGTGGGGAGGGGGGGCTGAGCTGGCCTATGGCCCTTCTTTACCTCGCGGCGCGATGCCAACCCCAGACAAGTGCTCAGCCCCAGAACGCCCCCGCCCCCCGCCCCCCGCCCCCCCATCCAGCGCCCTAGCCTGCCGCGGCCCCTCGGAGATACGGCTCGGCTCCGCCCCCCGCTAGAACCCCGCCCAGGCGCCTCCTTGACCACGCCCCGTTCCGCTCTGGCCCGCCCACTCCCATTTCGCCTCTCCTTTCCCAGTCCGGTTCGGTCCGGTCCCCGCCCCGCCAGGCCGTCGCCTCCCACCTGGGTCTTGCGGATGCGCAGGTCCGCGGAGGAACGGTTCAGCCCCTCCTCTTGTTCAATGCTTTGCTCGATTGCTGCGGGAGAGAGGGTGCAGTGACCGGCCGGGAGACCCGGGGCATGTGGGGCGGGGGTCCGGGACGTAGGAAGGGTCGACAGCCCGAGGCAGGCCCCGGGCCTGTGAAGAGATGTCACACCCTTGGCGAGGGCAGACAGTAAAGGATCCCGGGTGCGGGGGCAGGAGGCGGGTGAATAGACAGACGTTTCAGGGGGTCTGGAAGGCAGGTAGGAGGGGAGATTGATGGTCGGTAGGTCACCAGACAGAAAGGGGCTACTTGTTCTGGCTGAAGGGCTGGGTCTTGGAAAGTCCCACGGCTGTAACTCCTGCTTGACCCCACGAGGGTCTCCAGTACGTGGGGGAACTCTCCACTTCCTACAGCCTCTGGAAACCGGTGGCAGGCACGCATCCTGCGGTTTTTCTCTAGGAAGGCAGCCACTTCCAGGAGGGTCAGGTTCTAGTGGCCGCCTTTTTCTTGGAAAATTCTAGGGTGAGGGAGGGATGTTCCGACAGAAAAACAGCTCTCCCCCAGCCCTGCAGGGTGAGCTCTGTTTCAGAAATTCCCACATCTAAAGGATGTTCTGGAAAAGCGCACAGATTAACTGGGATTCCTACTTCTGGATCATGCACTCCTGACATCTATCCTTCAGATTTTCTAAAAAAGAGCTTGCCTGCGATAAGATCTACAGTGCTCTGAAAATGCAGCCGGGATGAATCACCAGGCCCTCCAGACCTGGAAGGGCCTCTGGGCCATTGAGAACATCACCTCCCTGTTCTGCTGGCAGAAGGAAAGGTTGGGGGCTGAACAGCACCCCAATGCTCCCCTGCCAGCAATGGGGGGGTCGCAGTGACTGAGTGACCCCTCTGGCCCACTGCTGTGGGAAAGGCACAGGAAGGCACAGCACACCCAGGGAGGTCGGAACTCCTGGCCCCTATGGAGACCCTGTTGTCAGACTTGGGGCTGGAGCCAAACCCTGTAGCAAAGGGTCCTTTAGAGGGTCTCACTGACTTCTGACCACAATCCTGAGAGTTAGTGATATCAGCCCATGGATCACACTAGAACCTGAGGTTCAACTGGGTAAAACGACTCACTTAAGGTCACACACAAAGCCCGAGCTCATGCCAACAAACAGTTGGAGAAAGATGGAGGAGAAGAGAATCTTCTCTCTTTTTCTGGAGGTCTGGAAGGTCAGCTTCTCTATGCACTGCTACTTTTCCTAGCTTCTTTCTTGGGCTGTTCCTGGACTCATCATACATGGAGCCACCCCACGGTCTTACAGAGAGTGTTAAGGTCTGAGCTCAGAGGGCCCAAAGAAGTCTTTAAGCCCAGGGATTTTTAAAGGGTGTTCCATGGAACCCTGCTTCTGAGAAAGAACCTCGGGGGGCTGTTGCTGGGAGTAAAGGGGAGACCAGGTAGGTAGGGCCCTGGGCCTCCCAACCCCAGCTCAGCCAGAACAGCATGTCTCTTATGTATTGCATATATCAGAGTTCTTTGTAAGATTTCATGCAAGAAAAAAAAATTTGCTATCCCCTGAAAAAAAGCCTGCTTTGAAATTGCTTCTGTTTTTCTTACTGTGCCAATGAGGAAGCCGAGGGGAGGAATGAGTTGAGGATGGAAGTTGTCCAGAATTGAGGTGAGGATGGAAGTTGAACTCCCTCTGCCTGGATTTGTACTTAATGTGCTCCCAGTTTAAGTCATTTTCCTTTCCAGGATAAGAGTGTAAAAGGCTTATTTTTACAGATCAGCATGGGAGGCTCACACGTGCCCTCCCACTGAGGCCGGGAAGGCATGGAGCCCCTGCTCTCATCTCTCTGGACCCAGGGAGGCGTGTTTAAGGCCAGGCACCTGACATGGCACCTTCTCCCCAATGCCCCGCAGTGTGCCTCAAAGTGGGTGCTTGGCAAATGTTTTCTGATGCTGAATTTACCACATCACGGTCCCACTGCTATTCCCCTGGCACGGGCAGACAAGGAGGTTCCCAACCCACAATGCTTTGGGGGAAGGTGGTTATTACCAGCACCCAAGTCCTTAAATTAGAGTGAATACATAAGCATTTGGCAGGTCCCTCCTGAAAGCTTGCCAGCTCCTGATGTCAGCCACACAGTCCAATCTGTCCTGAGCCGAGGATACCAGCTCAGAAGTGTGTGCTGATCCCACCTACTGGGTGCTTAGCGCTATGCCCGGCACCTGTTCTGGAGAACTCAGGATTTAATGAAACTGAAGCCACTTGGAACGCTGTGGTTTCTGGTGGACCTTCGTGCCGGTGGACCCAGGAGAGCTCAGACGCCACTTGGACAGAAACCCTCGTCTCCCTCATTTCTTTGTCATGTATCTTTCTCCAAAGCATCTGGGGTTTTGTGCTTTCTCACTGTTTAGGAATCTGGGTCCTGGAAATTTGTAGACAACTTCTGATAGAAAGGCATGTTTGGTCCAATGAGGGCAGAGTTGTTTTTCTCCTTAATCTGGGGATTGCATTCCTCACCTTTCAACTTGGACCGAACCTTGTTGGCCGTCTTCTTGATATCGGCAGTGAGGTCCTCCAGCTCCTGTTTGGTCTCTGAGGGGAGAGCCACAGCAGATGAGAGGTCTGGTTGGGAGCCCAGACCCCATCCCTCCCCTCCCCCCACACACGCACACCGTCCACCCCCGTCCCTCTCACGGCCGTGCAGGAGCAGAACTCACTCTCGTCTGGGTTGGGGGCAGCCAGGATGGCACTATGCTGTTTTTTCACTTGCTCCACATCCTCTGACAGCTTCTCGATGCAGCCCCGGATCTCTTCCACCTGGGGCAGCAAATCAGCCGTGCCCAGCCAAGTCGCTGAGCCAGGCAAGGGGTCCTGGGGGCTTAGTCAGGGCTCGGGTAAACGGGCCAGAGGTGAGGGACGGGTAAAAGGCCAAGAGGGCGTAGGAGTGGAGAGCAGGGGTGGGAAGAGGGCGAAGGAAGTTGGTGGCTGGGGGCCAGCTTCTGGGTCTGGGAGCATGGGAAGCTCCGTTACCTGTTCGAAGAACTCATCCATGAAGTGGTCCCGATCCACATGGACCACCTCCTCTTCATCATCGCTGTCTTTCGCCTGGGAGGCAAAGAAAGGGAGAATCCATGAACAGTCCCTAGCCTGAGTCTGATGCTCCCAGCTCTAGGCTCGGAGCAGAGGTCTGGGGAGGGGGTCATCTGCAGGGGGCAGGTTATTTGCAGGTCACATGCAAGGGCCCCAAGCGGTCCGGTCCGAATGAACACCGCAAGTCTTGTGGAACAGGGTCCTGGAGGCCAGGTAGCTGACAGCCCAAAGGACGCCTCCCACCTTGGAGGGAATGAGCAGAAGGCAACCTTTCAAGGGCAGAAGTGGTCCTGAGAATGCAGTCACCCTGGAGGTGCGTGACACCCAGGACAGCTACGCATTCACCAGTATCGTACCCACCAGCTAAATGTCAGCCTTGCAGGAATGGGCTCTGGACTCCCAGAAGGGGTTTGGAATGCAGGCCCGGGAGGCTGACCCTGGCCGCTATCTCCCCAGCCGCTCCTGTCCCGGCCTCACTTTGCTCCCCTTCTCTTCCCTTCCAGCCTCCACCCGACCTGCCACGTCTCTGGTGCAAGGTGACTTCGCTGCCAGCGGCGGGGGCCAAGTTGAGCAAGCACAGTCAAGCCCAGGGAGGGCTGGAGGAGAGACACGGGCAGCACTCCGACCCCCCTCTCCCCGGCTCCCCGTGCCAGCCTCCTCCCGCTGCTTTCACCCCCTCCTCTGCTCTGCCCCTCTCGTGTATTCACTTGCTTTCATCTAGCCTCTCCCAACTTCACACCCACCTACTCTCACTTGCCTGGATTTCCCAGTTGCAACCTGCAGCTGCTCAGCCCTCCACCCCCAGGGCTCAGAGACACAAAGGGATTTACCCACCCACACCGCCACCGCCACCGCCACCGCCAGACAGACCAGTGACACAGACAGAAGGGCTGACACACAAGGCACACAGAAATAGGCCCACTGACACCCACGCGGAGATATACTGACACGCTGACGTTCTCCCACACACGGCCCCACGGCAAAGCTGCTTGCTGTCACGCGTGGCCACCCAGACGTGCACCCGCACCCCCGGGGACATTTGAGAGGGCCCTGTGGGCCTGTTCTCCCAGCCTCTCCAGCCAGGAAAGAAGACGGGATGGAGGGCGCTCCCCACTGCTACGCGCTCCTGACTTGAGCCTCTTCTCCGCTTGGGGCCGAAGTCTGAGGCCAAAAGCTGAGCCCGTCAAGCTGAATTACATGCGAGCCCTCATCAGCCCCGTGGAAATTTAAAGAGACTTCACCCCGATTTCCGGAAAGAACCTAGCTCAAACAGCACAGACTCGGACGCCCGGAGCCTGAACGATAATCAGGACAGGATCCGAACGTGTCCGCCTGGAGCACAGCCAGTTGGGATCCGAAGAGAGGAGGTCCCGTGGAACCTTCGACGGGGTCGGAGCAGATCGCAGACAGGACCCGACAGAAACCAGACAGGCTCAGACCCAGCTTAGACTCGGGGCAGACAGATCCCAGACAGCTCAGCTCGAACCGAGACAGAGCCAGATGGGACCGAGATGGAACCTAGGCAGCCAAGTGAACTCGGAATCAGCAGAGCCCCGACAGCCCCGGGAGGAGCCCGCAAGCCTGGGGGAGCCCTCCAGCTGCACGCTCTCCACCCCCCCCCCCCCGGCTTCCTGCCCAAATGGAACGCAGGGGATTCTCCCCACAGACGCTGCCCCCCCCCATGTCAGAAAATGTATTCAGCACTTCCATAGAATTTCCAGACAATCCCAAACATCCCCTTTTGAGAAAGGGAGGCTCCTGTCTCTGCCCACAGCTGCCCCCGGAAGGAGAGGTGGCACGGGTGGCGTGTGGGTACTCTGACAGGACTTCTGGCTTCTCGAGTCTCCACCAGACCCAGGGCTGCCCCGATAGACCTTGGCTCTGGGAGGCTCAGCTCATCTCGGAGAAGCCACCGGCTTGCCCTGATGCCCTGACCTCAAGCCAACTGCCCCACGGGGTCTCCTTCCCCCAGAGCCAAAGCCGTTCCTCTGCCTCTTCTCTGACTTCGGCCCCCTGACCAGCTGCCCACAGGTCATGGGGCTTCTCTCTGGTCCGGATGCTTGCGAACTTTCCTGTTCTCCGTCCCTTCCCCAGGCTGACTTTGGGCTTTCTAAAGTCTGATTTCCCTTTCTCCTGTCAGTCCCCAGAGCCAAGTTCCCTTAGCTTCTGCCCTGGGGCATCCCTGGCTGCCTGTTTACTTGTCCTTGACAGAGGAAGAAAGGAAGAGGCCCAACTATGACTTATTGGGTATAATAATTACAGGGAGCTGAGAGCTAATAATCCTCTCCAGTTCACCAGCACTTTTACATCCATAATCCCTTCTGATCCTCACCACACAGCCCTGAAAGAAAGGCCGAGCAAATATCATCGTCCCCATTTCACAGATGAGGGAACGGGAGGTCAGAGAGGGGGAAAGGGAAGTGACCTGTTCAAGGGCGCCTAGCCTGAATGGGCTAGAAATCATAAGCATCTAAGACAGTCTCCCCCACAGCCCCTTCTGAGGCTCGAGGCCAGGCCACCTCCTTCCAGGGGCTCTGCCCCTAGCTGTTTTCCCTGTCAGCTCCGCTCCTGCGAAGGCCCCATCTGGTGGGGCTCCGTGCCCCGAAATCCTAGGAAAACATCATCTCTTAACAGCGTCTTCTACATGGGTCTTACATTCTTGTTATCTCACTGAATCTTTATTTAAACCCTGTAAGGGCCACTGGCCAGCATAATTATAATTATGGCAAACATTTACACAGCATGTGATAATGAGCTGGGCCCCGTTCTATGCCCTTTGTGTAGATTTGTCCATTTAATTCTTACAAAAGCCTCCTGAGGTAGGTATTATTATAGCTCCCTTTTATAGATGGGGAAACTGAGGCACAGAGCAGCTAAAGAATTTGCCCAGGCTAGCAGCTACAAGGCCACACGATTCCTGGCCTCTGAACTTCAGCCTCTGCCTCAGCTGAATGGCAAGGATGTCTGCCCCAAATGGTGGGCAGGCGAAGGCAAGGAGGCCAGGCAGGCAACAAGCCTAATTCTGCCAGAAAGACGCAGTGTGTAGACAGGGTTGCCTAGTGCCCCCTGCCCCTCCCGGGTTACAGATGAGGAAATAGGCTCAGAGAGGTTGCCTGACCTGCCGAAGGCTTCACACCAAATCAGGCCAAAGTGGGACCTGAACTGCCTAGTGCTGAGTCCCAGGCTTCCCCCCACCCCCACCCCGTCCCTCTCAGCTTGTCCCCAGTACTGCCGAACTCCTGTGGCCCGGAGAGAAAACCAGGGGGACGGGGCCAGGCTGCAGGAAGAGCCCAGGTAGGAAGCCAGGCGTCCTACCTCCCCTCGCCCTGCTCTGTGATCCGAGGCAAATCTCAGCCCTTCTCTGCGCCCCAGTTCATCTGCGGGAAGGGCAGGCTGGTGCACCGAGGGCCCTCCCTGCTCTGAGGGCTGCACGTTTAATAATGAGCGCGGCCTCCATTTCCGGAAGAAGCTGGCCAGCCTAAAAGAATGCAGGCTGTGGGCAAATGAGACCACCCAGAAAATAATGATCACACGCGCCCGATCCACTTTATGGACAATTCAAGCCTCAGTTTCCTCATGGGCAACATGAAGAAGAGAAGAAATCTAACACGTATGTACTGATTACCGTGAGCGGGGCCCTGTGACAAGTGTTTTGTGTGTCTCAGGTAAGCCTTATAAGCACTCCATGAAGCAGATACTATTCTCACACCCATTTGACAGAGGAGGAAACTGAGGCATGGAGCGATTAAGTAACTTGCTTCAGATGATACAGCGGGTACCGTATGGGGCGCTGGCAGGGGGGCACCTGGCTTTGAACCCAGGCCCCCTGCTCTTCCTGCTCGCCAGCTCCTCAAGCCCTTGCGAGGACTGTGTGAGAGACTGCAGGGGTCCTGGGCCCCGTGTGGCTCTGCCGTGGGCAGCGGGGGCATCCGATCCAAGCCTCCAGCTGCAGTCTTTCCCATCAGAGACGCCGGGGGCCCTCGGGCGCGTCGGCGCGGAGGGACAACACAGACAGATGTGTGGATGGAAGGAGAGGGACACAGTGAGCCCGCAAGTCAGGGACCAGAGACAGATGGTGAGAAGGTGACTAACACAGAGGCGGAAAGAGCCTGGTGTTGGGTGACAGAAAAGCCAGAGAGTGTGTGCGTGTGTGTTTACACACACGCACACCCATGCACACAGCACGCACGTGCTCACGCGTGCTCCTCGGGGGTGCAAACTTCATTTGATCTAGAGGCCGTAGCTTCTCTCCGCCGCACCCCCGCGCCGGTCCATCTGTCGCCCTGACGGGGCCTTTCCGCCCTCCCGGCACCCAGCCTTGCCCTCCCATCCGCACCTTGCCACTCGGCCCTCCCTCCTCACCCACATACTCCCTTCCTCGTCCTCCCTCTGCGCCACTGGGTCATTCATTCACCTAGTGGATCCGGATCCGAGCGGAGCCAAGGTCTCTGGCTGCCGCTGAGAACACAGCGGTGGACGAGACAGGAGGAAGGTCCCGCCTCCAAGGAGCGGAGGGAGGTAAGAACGAACAGGACGGATTCAGCCTGTGCTCACTAGCAGAAGGGAGAGGAACCCCCAGAGAAACAGCTATCGGGGCTGGCTTTTTACAGGATGGTCTGGGAGGGTCTTTCCGGGGGTGGGTGACATTTGACGACACAGAATTTAAGGCACAGGAAACAGTGGTCCGGGTGGAAGGAAGAGCGTTCAAAACAGAGGGACCTGTAGAGGGACCGGCAAGGGCCAAGGCCTTGCTGCAGGGGTGAGCTTGGTGTGTTTGCAGGGCAGAAAGGAGCCCTGCGCAGCTGGGGGACAGCAGCCCGTCACCAGCAACCATCTGCTGGGCCCTGCCTACTCACGCGGGGAGCTCTTCCCCTCTGTCATTCAGGGGTCCCATCTAAAGCCTTCTCTGTGCCTATCCCATACCTGAGTGCTCCCCAGATGACTCAGTCCCTGCCATCAGGGTGTGTGGCTTGTCCCATAATGGCCCCAACGCCCACCCAGCCTCAAATTTGAGCCTCCCTTACCACAGGCCTCATCTCCACGCCCCCCCCCCAAGGCCACTCCACAGTCCCCAACACGACCCCACATGCTTCTCTCTCTGCTATCCTCCTCTCTACCCCACTTGCCCCCCCTTCTCGCCTCTTGAGCCCCGTCCCTGGCCCCGCCCCTTGGACCCCGGGACACCAATCCGGCTGATGAACTCCACTCCAGCCCAGCACGTCCCAGCTCGCCCCCAGAGGTGCTTGCTGAACTGGAAAACAGAAAACCCTGGTTCAACACCAGCTCTGCCATGACCAGCTGCATGACCTTGGTCCCGTTGGCTCTCTGGCCCTCAGTCTACTCCAAAATAAATTAGGGGTCACATCCCGCCCATCCCAGGGCGCTGATGTGAGGTTCAAGGGAAATAAGCAGGTCAACTGTAGAATAACAAACACTCATGCTGTGTCCAGGCCCCTTCTGGGCACTTTTTGCAGATTACCAAGTTCCAATCCTTAGGACAACCCTGCAAACAGGTACTATTATTACTCCCAATTCACACGTGAAGAAACTGAGGACCAGAGAGGTGAAGAAACTTAGCCAAGGTCACACAGGAAGTAGCAGCTAGGATTTGAACCCAGATTGTCTGAGTCCCAAATCTGTGCCCTCACCGGCTATGTGATAAACAGATCTGAGAACCCCTGGGGAACTCTGAAGTACTTCTGGAAAGATGATCGGGTCCCTCGAGCTGACATCGCCTCCCGCCACTGCCCCCCATCCCTCTCAGCATCTCAGAGACCTCTTGAGCAGGCCTCTCCCACACCCTGCCTGGTCTCTCCCGCCTCCCAGTCTCCTCGCTCTCAACTCTGGTGGGGAGACCCTTACACTCCTTGCATCTGGCAGCTTCTTTCTGCCCTACCCACCCCCTCCCAAATCTCCAGTCTCTCTGAGCCGTGACTAACAACAGAGCCATTTACCCAGCCTCCTTTACCCCTCTATGCCACCTCCTTCCTCTCCACCTGACTGCCCAGCCCCTGCAGCCCCAGCAGCCAGAACTCCTTGCCTCTGGGCAGGGGCTCCCTGGTCCTCTCAGAGGAGGACGCCATGCCCTGCCTCCCCCTCCATCCGTGTCTTCGAGTTTTCCCTCCCTCTCTCTAATTATACCACAATTTTGCCACCACCTCACCTCCGCTGCTTTCCATTTCTCTGGGTTTCGGAGCCATGGAATAGTCTCGGCAGCAGGGGATCTGGGTTCAAATCTGCATTCCTCACTTGAGAGCTGTGTGACCTTGGGCAAGTTATTTAACCACTCTGGGCCTCAGTTTCCTCAGCTTTAAGATGAGGTAGTCTCTCGGGCTACATACCTTACCAGGAGGTCAGTGAGGGTCTAATGGGATTATGGATGGCAACCTGCTTTGAAAACCACGGTGAAAGAAGGGGAGTTTAGAGCACCAATGCCGGAGCCAGCCCGCTGCTGGCCTTTTACTGCCTGTGTGACTCTGATCAAGTTACTTAACCTCTCTGGGCCTCAATTTCCTTAAGTATAAAATGGGACCATACTAGTACCAGGGTCGCAGTGAGGACCAAAATGAGTAAATATGAATAAAACGCTTAGGACCGTTCCTGGCCGTGGAGAGTTGATTCTTTTTATTATTGGCATTTAGTGGATTCAGTGAAAGCTGAATACAGAAACCTTCAAAATTCCCTCTTTCAACCACCAGTTTCTCCTCCCTTCCCATTTGCCAACACATCTTTCCCCCAGAGACGACAACAGTCACTTTATCTTCCAGCCCCTTCCTCCTGTCTTTCTGTAGCCGGGTTTCCCACGCTCATATCCCCGGGGGCTCTGCAACGACGGAGTTTTTTTACCCCCAGTGTGGAGACTTCTGTTCCAAAGATCAAAAAAGCAGAGACCCATGTCAACTTGCCAGCCTGGAAACCCAGATTCCAGTCTGACCCTCCCACCCACTTGCTTGGTGACCTTGGGCAAGCTCCTGCTATCTCCAAACCTCAGCTTCCTCATCTGTCAAATGGGGTAATAACCCGGGAGCGGGGTGGAAGCGGGGAACAGCCAACAGGCTCCTTGTGGAGAGACCCAGGGCATCCGGATACATGAACAAACACCACAGGCCCTGGGCACACAGCAGCCCGTCAGCTTCACCTCCTCGGCCCCCAGGTCGTTTCTACAGATCCCCCAACATTCTCCCTACCGCAGAAACCATTCTCATCGAGCCCCCTCTCACCGGCCCCTCCAAATGGCAGCCTCCACTGCGGACATCAGCGCCGCCCTCCTCCCCCTGTCACCCAAACACAAACTGCCTGGCCAGACTCCTGGAGCTGGGCCTCTTCGGGCCTGCAAACCAGGGGGCCACATCAACCCGCCCCTGACTGTTCAGGATGCTCCACTTCCCCCCAGCAGAGCACAGCCCATGTCACACAACCCAGTTCCACGGCCCTGTGCATGACCTCCTCCCCCTCTCCTCTGCAACCCATCTCCCACCTCTGGGGTCACCCCATCTCAAGCCCTGGCCCTCTGGCTGTCTCCTGAGGCCACCCCTTCCCTCCTCATCTCTGAGAGGTGCCCCCCTCCCCACAGGGAGCAACACACGCGAGTGCACACACACACACACACACACACACACACTGGCAGGTGTTGGCATCACTGTCCCAACCTGTGTCCTTCCCCATAGCACCCCCCAAATCTTGGTCCCGCTAGACTCAGCCTGGCCCAGTAACCGCCCCCATCTTCCTAATTCCGCAAATCTGCCCAGGAGATGACAGTACCCTCCAAATCTCTCCTGCTATTCACTCTCCCCCAACCCCGGATTAGACCCGGGCGCCCTCCTGGGAATGTGGGCATCCAAAGCCCCTGAAACCTCTCCTGCCCCTTGAGTCTTAATGGCCTCCCACCTCTTCCAGCCACTGTCCCCAAAATGCAGGTTCATTGGAGACATCAGGTGCCTCCAGATACCGGGGTACCCCTACGACCAACCTCCAGTCCTATCATTTGCCCCCATGTCCCAGCACCTCCCCCACTCCACCCCCACGCGCTCCCCCAATATTGGGGTCCCGCCCCCCCATTTTCCCCACCCCCAAGCTCACACTCCGCAGCTCCTGAGTCCGATCCTTCATCCTGCGACGGCTCCTCCTCCTCCTCGTCCTCCTCCTGCCTCTGCTGCTGCTCCCTGCCTCCTGCCTCGGTGCTGGAGGCCGGAGTCTGGGGGCGCCGGGGGGCCCGGAGCCGCTGAGGGGGGCCCGCGGGCGGGGGCGGGGCCGGGGGCGGCGGGCCGAGGGCCGGGCAGGGGCAGGGGCCTGGGCCGGGCTCGGCTCTGCCGGGGCTGCGGTGGCGATGCGGCTGCGGCACAGGCTCGGATGGAGGGATGCGGGAGCCGAAGCGCGGGGGAGGGGGGCGGAGGGAGGTAAGGAGGAAGGGAGGGAGGGGGGAAGCGGGAGGGGGCGGGGAGCAGGGGGCATGCGCAGCGCCCGGGGCTGGGGACACCTAGGGGTCGGGGAGGGACCCAGGAGAGAGGTGGAAGCCTAAGAGAGGCAGAAATTAGGGAAGGGGCGAGGCAGAGAAGGAGGGAAAGTTTTACAGAGGCAGAAGTCTCTGGCGGAGGCAAGCCAAACTGCTATGCCCAGGCTGGAAAGCGGGGGTAAGGCAGTGAAAGAATAACCGGGAGTGCCGTGGAGCCCTTTACACCGGCAGGTACAGGTAGATTTTGTGTTTGGTGTCTGCGAGTGTCTGTGTGAGCCTGTGTAGACCACCTCTGTGTGTGTCACCCGGCAGGAGAAGCTCTGGACACTAGAAATAGCAAAACTGACCCTCTAGGTGGCTTTTGTGAGGCAAGGAATCAGCCAAGCCTGAGAAGGACGGGGACTTGTTTGTTTGGCGGTTTATTTTGCACAGCCTTCCCCACTCTGTGACAATCTCTGGGCAGCAAAGGGTCTCAGAGCTCAGCTTGTCTACCTCTAGGGACAGGGGGCTCACTCCCTTTCCAGACCTCTTGGCCTATCTTTACATGACTCTGACTGTTGAAAAGGAAATTTGTCCTTATTGGGAGACAAACGCTGGTCCACCAGAGGGTCCAAGTACCCTCCGTCCCTCTCCTGGATGCCCACCTCTCCTCTCCGCATCTCCATATTTTAACATCACATCAACTACTCCACCCCTGCAATGGGGCTTCGGCCCCCGACAGGCCTTGAACCTGCTACTCAACTTACCCGATGCCCTCCTTGATGCCAGATCCATTGGCCACTGGTCAGGCCTTACCCTTCACGATCTTTCAGCGGCAGATGACCCTGATGACCTCTCTCTTCTTGAAACCCTCCCCTCCCTGGCTCCCAGCCAGCCTCCCTCCTCCCTTCCCCCTCCCCACCCCCAGGCTCTGAATGTGGTTTTCCAGGCTCCTTCCAGACCCATCCTTTCTCCCACAACTGCTCTGTATCAGGGTTCCCTGGGCCCCACCCTGGGTTCTCTTCTCTTCTCTCTTTGCCCTCTCACTTCCCGGGGTCGACTGCACCTACTTGCCCACAATACCCACACGTACACCTACTCCGAGCCTGAGCAGTGAGCTGGGCACCGGGAACACAGAGGCAAAAATGTCATCGGAGACTTGAGTAAACCCATAACTAGAGTGAGGGAGGCCAGGGCTCTGATGGAACTTGCAAGACTGTGGTGGCCTTGCCCGCTCCTCCCACAGCCCTCCTTCCTGTGTTCTCCATCAGAGCTGGCATCGCCGTCAGCCGGTCATTCAAAGCAGACAGAAAACTGACCTTGGCCCCCTCCCCCGTCCCCATAATGCTGCCATGTTCTGAGCGTCCACTGTGTCCGAAGTGCCATGCTGAGTAGCTCCTGGAATCTTCCCAACCACGAAGCTGCTACGGCCGTTATGCCAAGTGCACAGATCAGGAAACTGAGGCTTGGAATGTTTAAATAATGGACCTAAGTTCCCAAGGTTAGTAAAGGACGGGGCTCGGCTCTCGCGGGCTTCCTTTGATTACAAAGCCTACTCTTGTAAAACCGCAGTGTTACAGCTCTTCCCTCGACTGCCAAACCCGGAGCCGTCTCCTGGGTCCTCTCCCTCCTCACCACCTCGGGTCAGTCTAGGCCCTCATTGGCTTTCACCTGGACCATCACAATAGCCTCCTCTCTGCTCCCCCCACCCGCAGCCCCTTCCCTGCATGTCCGGTTTTCTCCCCAGGTGTCAGCGTGATTGTCCCCTAAACAAATGTGATAATACCAATCCCTTGCACCAACCTCCCCCCCATGGCCTCCCAGATTACACTCAGTAGCTGCTCTGGCATCTGAATCCCACCACCCCCACCTCATCTCTCCTGCCACTTCCCTCCCTGGGCCGCAGACCCCAAGCCTTAACCACACCACGGGATCCTGGACCCCGGACACCCCGAGTCTTTCACTGTGCCATCTGTCCTCTGCCCGGTACTCTGTCTTGCCCCTTCTTGGATAGTCAGACTTCCCATCCTTCAAGCCTCTCCCAGCAGCCAGGCAAACAACCTCATGAGGTGTGGGCTGAGTCAGCTTCTCCACTAGACCAGACTGGGCCTGACTCATGTCTGCTTCTCTCCGGCAACCAAGGTCAGGTGCAAAGCAGATGTTCACTAAAAATCTGAATGAAGAAATGAATGGATGAATGAATGAATGAATGAATGGCATATTCCTTCGCACCCTTACCCGGGCATAAGGACAAAGGAAATAAGGTCCATGAAGGGAGGGACTTCTGTTTGTTTCGTTCATGGCTCGTTCTCCAGGGACAGGAAAGGCACCCAGCACATAGAAGGTATCCAAATATTTGTGAGATAAAGGAACGAGTGAAAGGTGTGCATCTCAAAACCGGCTGAGGCTGTAAAGATGGACACAGGAACACACAACATGGTAACAATCGGAATTCCTCTCATTGTTCAGGGATTCTTAAAGTCCACCCAATAACCCTGTGAGATGGGCCACGTGGACGATGTCCTGGCCTCCTGTGCTGTCTCCCCACCTGACTGGCCTTTCTAAAGCATCAGTACCATCAGGCCGGCCCCTGCCTGGAAGGCCTTGCCACATCCCCTCTGCTCATGAAATAAAGCCCAGACCGCCTACCCTTGACTTCCGCGTCTGCCCATACCCCCGTCACTCATGGACTCCGGTTCCAGTGACATGCTGTTCCCTGCATTTCCCCGCCCCCGGCTTTTCCTCATGTTCCTCCCGACCCCTAGAACACCCTTCCCTCTCACAACCGCAAGCCCCACTCCTACCCTTCCTTCCAGGTTAGCTGCTCAGTCTTTCTCGACCCTTCCGAAGATGGAGGGGAAAGTCTGTTAAATGTACAGATTAGCAGGGAGCTTGCCTGCAAATTCTGATTCGGCAGATCTGTGTTGCAGCCCAGGAATCTGGGTTTTGAGCAACTACCTCTAGAAATTCTTATGTTTAGTCAAGTTTGGGAACACCAGTGTATCTAGGTAGTGCCAAGGCTAGGTTACGCTATGTAACAAACATCCCCCAGAGTTCAGTGATTTAATGCGACCGAGGCTTGTTTTTGGAGTGCGCTCGGGTTCCTTCCTGTCCTTGAAGGAAGATTCAGTACTTCAGGTGGAGAAACTTCTATATGGTTATCAGCCCAGTGGACTCGGAGTGCCTCATGCTCAAGGACCCCATCTGATTAATCTCTGCCCCCCCCATGGTCCCTGGCACAGGACCTATCTATCACACCGGCTGTGCTCAGGAAGGGAAGAAGGAATACCCATTTGACCTATTCAGCCATTAACCAGTGAGTGGTTATGGAGACCCTACTCCTTGTGCCGGGACTATGGTCCTGCAGGGACAGTGGTGAGCAAAACAAACGTCAACCTGTCCATTTCCATGGAGCCAGTAACCTAATTTCTCTAAGCCCTAGGTCCCAAATCTGTAAAATGGGCCGTAATATTCACCACCACCCCCTCCCCAAGGCACAGTGTGAGGACTTACTGAGAAAACGGTCATGGAAGCCATTTGTAACTAGAAAATCTCCATTCAAGCAGATGTGAAAGAACATTGTTGTCCTGTTCTTTATCCCTCACATCCAGCGTTCAGGTTTTATTCATCACGGCCCTGGAATTTGGCCGCACGGCCTTCTCCCTATTTCCACTGCCCATTCAAACCATCGTGAACCTGTGCAGTGAACATAACGTCAATAACATGGATAATAGTAGTGACGGTGAGAGTTAAATCTGACATAGTGCTGATCATGTGTGAAGCCCTGTTTTACCTGTTTTATTTGTATTATTTGATCTTCACAACAACCTTCTGAAGTTACCGCCATTATCTCACAGACAAGGAAACGGAAGCACAGAGTGTAAGTAATTTATTCAAGGTGGAGCTGGGATCCAATCGCAGCAGAAATCCTGGACTTTCGAAACATTCTCTTAGCTGATTGGTATCTGGCTGCCTGAGGGCCTCATTCCAGCCCTTCTCTCCATCAGAACCAGGGTCCACGTCATGCAGCAGAAACTGGATCGTGGCGCTGACTTTGGAGATATATTTTGGAAGAACTGATGTCGTTACAATATTGACATCTTCCTGTTCATTGACATGGTATATCTACTCATTAGCTTTGGATTACTGTAAAATCTTTTTTAAAAAGATTTTATCTGGATGCCTGGGTGGCTCAGTCGTTAAGCATCTGCCTTCAGCTCAGGGCGTGATCCCAGAGTCCTGAACATCGGGCTCCCTCCTCCGCTGGGAAGCCTGCTTCTTCCTCTCCCACACTGCCCGCTTGTGTTCCCTCTCTCGCTGGCTGTCTCTCTCTCTGTCAAATAAATAAATAAAATCTTTAAAAAAAAAAACAGAAAAAAATAAAATAAAAAGATTTTATTCATTTATTAGAGAGAGAGAGAGAGCGCTCGCGGCAGGCAGAGGGAGAGGGTGAAGCAAGCTCCCCACTGAACAAGAAGCCCGATGAGGGGCCTTGTCCAGGCCCCTGGGCTCATGACCTGAGCAGAAGGCAGACACTTAACGACTGAGCCACCTGGGTGCCCCTGGATTTCTTTAAAATCTTTTGATAAAATGTAAAATGTTCTCTCATGGGGCGCCTGGGTGGTTCAGTTGGTTGAGCGTACAACTCTTGATTTCAACTCGGGTCATGAGCTCAGGGTCATGAGATCGAGGCCCGCAGCAGGCTCTGTGCTCAGCAGGAGTCTGCTTGAGATTCTCTCTCCCTCTCTGCCCCTCCCCCCTCTAAAATAAGTAAATAAAATCTTAAAAAAAGTAAAATGTTAAAGATAGTAACACATTTTTAAAAGGTTTACTCAGGCATTATATATTTCTATAAATAGTATTTTTACATTTCCTAATAGTCTGTTGCTGTGATTTATAAAGGCAATTTATTTTAAATAATTTCTCTTACTCCAGCAAACTGGCCTCCACATATAGCAAGAGCCAGATATCCAGGGGTGATCTAGGGCCCTTCTCCTCCCTTCCCAGTTTTTCCAATCCGCCATCATGTCTGATAGACTCCGTCTCTTTAACAGATGTTCCATTCCCACCTCCAGGCCTCATTATTTGCTACTGATTTCCCAATCAACCTTCACCTGGCCAGGGCACCTGCCCACCAACCGACCAACCGACCGTTACTGCGCCTTTGTGCAAATAGAGAAAGGAGTCCCTTCCGCATGACACTCTACCTCCATCTGTCAGACAATTGTAATAAATATTCAAATATGCAGATTTCCATGATGCAGTTGGTGCCTCTCTCGTGTGATAGCGCCCATTGTGCCCACAGTGCACAGCCCTCTGTGGTGGCCCCGCATGTGGCCACCAGAAAGTTCGATCACAGTATTCTGTTACAGGCTGCATGTCTGTGTTCCCCACCACCACCAAATTCATATGTTGAAGCCCCGACCCCCCACTGTAATGGTATCAGGGGGTGGGGCCTTCGGGAGGCAAGGAGGTTTAGAAGAGGTCACAAGGGTGGGACCCTGATGGGATGGGCGCCCTTATAAGAAAAAGAAGAGACACCAGAGCTTCCTCTTTTTGCCGGGCGAAGATGCAGCAATCCATCTGCAATCCAGGAAGAGACCCCAAGAACCAAATCTGCGGGCACCTTGCTCTTCTTCTTCCAGCTTCCAGAACTGTGAGAAAAAAATGTCTGTTGGCTAAGCTGGCAATCTGTGGTATTTTGTAACAGCAGCCCAAGCTGACTACGACGTATTTCTTTGTTTGAAATTCTTCAAAGGTACCTTCTTTCTTTGATACAGTTATTTAAAATAGGTAACACTTTGACATGGTTCAAAAATCTAAATAATATGAAAGGTTCACAGTGGAAATTCTTAACTCTTGACAACTGGGCTTACCACCTTGTTCTCAGGAAACATCTGGAGAGAACCAGTTTTATTAGTTTCTTCAGCAACTTTTCAGGATTTCTTTGAGGATACGAGCGCGCACACACGCGCACACACACTTTTTTTTCTTTTCCCACAGTACTCATTCTACACCTTGATATTTGACTAACAAGATATTTTAAAGCACTCCCGCATTTGATGTAATGAACATTCTCTCTTTTTTTTGACAGCTGCTTACCTGCTGATTGACAAATTTGCTCACAAAATCCAATGAATAACACTGACGTATATGTCATTTCATACATGGGCAGATAGAGTGAGTTAAAATTCGGTTTCTCCCCTCCTTGGCAGCTGGCATGGACTTGTCCCTTGCTTGGACTAATTGAATATGGCAGAAGTCATGTCACCCAACTTCTGAGCAGGGTCAGAACCAAGAGATTCTCGGGAGGGGGAGATAATGCACCTTGCAGCTTCTCCTCTCCCCTTTTGGAACCATGAGGACACTATGCTATGAAGAAACTCAGGCTGGGGGCACCTGACTGGCTCGATCTCAGGGCTGGGAGTTCAAGCCCCACATTGGGCACAAACAAATTCAGGGTGATGGGCCACATGGAGAGAGTGACTCAGCCCTCCCAGCTGACTGCACCATCAGACTAGTGAGCGTGGCAGCCATGATGGGCCATCCAGCCGCAGCTGAGGTGCCAGGTGACCGTCATCACTAGAGCAATCTCCGATCAGATCAGCAGAAAAACCACCTGACCGTCCTTAGAATCTGGAGAAACAATAAATCGTTGTTTTATGCCACTGAGTGTTAAGGTGGTTTCTTGGGAAACAATAGCGACCTGATACAGGTAGATGTTCAGATCGATTTTCCCCAGCGAGGATGCTGGGTCAAAGTGCATAGATGTTTATAATGTTGATAAATACTGTCTGGGTTGTATCATTTTGCATTCCTACCAACAAGGGGTGAAAGTCCCTGTTTCCCCACAGTTTTGCCCAAAGAGTGTTTTGACAGACATATGGGTTATTGCTAATGCAATAAAGGGAAAAAAAGGTATTTCAGTATTGTCTTTTCCTTTCTCTCATTATGTGCGAAGCTGAACATCTGCATATGTGTTTAAGGCCTTATTTAGTTTCTCTTTTGTGATCTGGCGTGTTCTTCACCCATTTTTTAAATTGAACTGTTGGTCTTTCTTATCAATATGAGGAAGCCCTTTAAAAGTGGAGAGATTACCCTTTGTGTATGATAAGAACTGCAAATACAGGGGCGCCTGGGTGGCCCAGTTGTTAAGCGTCTGCCTTCTGCTCAGGGCCTGATCCCGGCGTTATGGGATCGAGCCCCACATCAGACTCCTCTGCTGGGAGCCTGCTTCCTCCTCTCCTACTCCCCCTGCTTGTGTTCCCTCTCTCGCTGGCCGTCTCTCTCTCTGTCAAATAAATAAATTAAATCTTAAAAAAAAAAAAAAGAAAGAAGAACTGCAAATATTTTTTCCTAGTTTATTGTCTTTGGATTTTGCTTTGATGTTCTTTTTTGCCATGCAGAACTTTTTCCATGTAGACAAATGTATTAATTTTTTATAGCTTCTGAATTTTGAGTTGGAGTTGGAAAGGCTTCCTCACGCCAAGAGTTATAAAGGATTTTGCCCGTATTTTCTTCCAGTATTTTAAGGGGAGCTTATCCTGACACACTGTGTGATCCATCACTTTTAAAATGAAGCTCAAGGCCAAGGTTATAGCACACGTGATCAGGAGCAACCCACACGGAGAGGCAACAGGAGACATAGAAGCTTGTTGAAGAGATTCTCGGGAGGGGGAGATAATGCACCCTGTTTGAAACATGTTGAATTTAAGGTGCCTATGGGACCTCCGGCAAGGGATATCCAGGAGACACGTGGATTTAGGGATCCGGAGCTTGGGAGAAATTTTGGGCCTGGAGATTCGAATTTGGGAGTCAACATATGCATGCCAGTTAAAGCCACAAGGGTGTGTGTAGCGCGGGCAGAGGAGAGGTTCTCCGATGGAACTCTAGGGAGTGGTCAAGGTCAGACCACAAATGCAGTCATGAGGAAAGAGCTGTGGGGGCTTCGTCTCTGTGGGCCCTGGGGCTTGGCACAAAAACCGCCTCAGAGACTTGTAGGATCCACAGAGGCTCTTTATGTAAAACATGCATGGATATCTTTGGCTCCTGGGGGCAGAGCAAACAGGGAGTGGGAAGAGACAGACGATCTCCCCTCAGTCAGCTCCCCCCCAGGCAAAGTCTTCCCCCTCCTCCCCACAGATGACTTAAAGGAGGGCATCAATACGCGGCAGCAAGTTCCTGAAGGTAGGTAGACACAGGGAGCCTCCCCGGCCCATGTTTTCCTTGGATCACAGAGGAGTGGACAAGAGCACTGAACTGGGTTCAAATCCCAACTCTCTCCTTCGCTAGTGTGTAAACCCTGGGCAAGGTTTACACCTTAACACCTCTGTGGCTGTCTCCTCCTCTGCAAAATGAGGACAATGACAGTACCTTTCTCATAGAATTGCTATGAAAATTAAATGAGTTAATATTTACAAAGTGCTTATATTGGTGCCTGGCACATAGTAAATGCTATATAAATATTAAATTAAAAACCAATAATTTCATTCATCCATGAATATTGATTGGCCAGCTACCATCTACCAGGCCCCGTTGGAGGTACCGGGGACACAGCAGTGAATAACGCAGGTCAAAATCCCTGTCCTCATGGAGCTTCCATTCTGGTAGGTGGAGAGGAGGGGTGAAGACAGACAATCTATAAAATAAATATAAATAATATTAAAAATGTATGGTGTGTCAGATCCAGGTGGCGATATGAGAGACGTGAGAAGCTGGCAAGGCCTCTAGCCTCATACCTGACGCACAGTGGGGCGCAGGAGACGGAAAGCAGAAGGAGACCTTGGACAAGCAGCAGAGTGGAATCCCTGCGGAGACACTGGGGCTGCTCGCACCCTCGGGGTGACAATCATCATCATCATCACTGCCCTATAACAGCAGCAAATGCTTATAGAGCATTTATTCCGTACCAAGCCCTGTTCTAGTCACTTTACATGTATCATCTCATTTAATCCTTCCGGCGATCCTATGAGGTCGGTACTGTTATTGTTCCCATTTCCCAAATGAGGGAACTGAGGCATAGCAAGGTTACGTAACTTGCCTTAGAGAGTTGTAGGATGAGGCGAATGAGCCGGGATTCCAGCCCATGGGATCTGGCTCCACTATAGGCAGAGTGTTGGTAGGATGGACCACCAGGTGGAGGGGACAGGGCTGCCATGCCTCGACACTGGGGAGGGCCTGACCTCCTCACAGACTGGAAGGAACACACACAGCCCTAATGCCTACACATCCAAGACCCAACATACTTAACACACCCTTCAAGGTTGTTCAGAGGGCCCAGAAGGAATAACCCCCAAACCATGAAATAGAGATAAGGACTCAGCTCGGGAGAACGCCATCCCCAGAGCCATTCTCCCTATGTGGCCCCTGCTCCCCCCACTCTCCACATACCACTCCATGAGGCTTGAAGCCCAGCCTCCTGGGACCTTAAGTTACCATTCCAAAGCCCTGTGATCCCACCCAGAGACCACAAACACAATAATGAATATCATAATCCTGGGAAATTTAACAAAGGCACCAACAATTCCAGACCACAGCTGGGAACCAAGAAGGCAAACCATCAAGAGGCTAATAGAGAGGCAGGTGGGACTGGTGACCCGAGAGAGCGCTGGAACCCACAGTCGTACAAGCCCACAGAGGGGGCAACTCTCGACAGTCCGCACGACCCTTCCATAGTCTTTCTCACCTCACTTGATATTGTTCAATTCTTACCTTAGACAAGGCAGAAATTACCAGATCAAGTTGTCAGGTGGAGAAATTAAGTTCCAGAGAAGAGCAATGAGTTCTTCAAGACCACACGCAGGACCGGGAGTCAGATGCCCAAAAGCCCTTCCACTGTCCCACTCAGAGAGACAGGGTATGAGAGAGAGAGAGAGAGAGAGAGAAGGAGAGGGAGGCAGGGAGGCAGAGGCTGATATAGAAGACCCAAGAGTGGAGAAATCCTTTTTCATGATCTCCAGGAGACCCCAAGGGGCAGGGCTGGGCCTCCTAAAAAACCCTCCATTCCTTCATTCCTCCCATAGGTTGATCAGAGCAGCACACCGTCTTCCCTCCTTCGTTCCCAACCCCAGGTGAGCTGGGTTCTGAAGGGAAGAAAAGAATCAGAGCCCTTCGAGTAGAATCAGACAGCCTTTTACAGTTTACAACCTCATAATCAAGGAACTTTAGAATGGGGAACACCTATAAAGATGACCTCCCCATCCCTCTATTCCACCCATTGTATAGATGGGAGATTGAGGCCCAGAGACAAGGAAGTCATTTTCCAGAAATCCACAGCGACTCGGTCACAGGAATCTAGATTTCCTTACCGGAGAGGGGCTACTCTTTCCTTTGCTTGAACCTTCATGTAAGTCCCCTGGAAAGAGCCCTGGAATCCAGGAGATCTGATTTTTATTCTGGCTATGCTGAGACTCACTGAATGGCCTTGGGGACACCTCTTACATAATGTTAAGTTTCATAAGTGAAAGGTGTTTTGTCTATTAGGCCCTGATTTATCTCTGACCCCTAGAACAGTCTCTGGCCCAGAATAAGTGCCCAATAAATATCCACTGAATGAATGACCGTCTAGAGGGCTAGGGCAGTGTCCCCATGAGAGGCTGAAGCCTGAAAGACAAAACCAGGGAATCACGAGCTTTATTCTCAGACACACGAAAGGCTAAAGGTCTGTCCACAGATATTTACTGAGGGCCCATATGTGCTGGGTACTGAACTAGACACTGGGGATTCGGGTAAGAACAAGACTGCCCTGGCCTGCCCTCAAGAGCTCACAGTCCACTATAATGTGGAATGTGTGCAGATTTTTTTGTGGGCTTCAGAGGGTAGACCCAGATGCTAGGTAGGGAGTTAGATGTAAGTGGCAGACTGCTCGATGTAATACAGACACTTTTCTCAGCTTTAGTTGCCCTGAAATGGTCTTATGCTCAGAAGGTGGTGAGTGCGGCGGAACTGCAGTGTTCAAGCAGGGCGCCAGCCGCCCACCTGTCAGAGGCTGCGCCAGGAGTATGCGGGAGAAGAGATTTCTGCCTTGGGTGAGGTCACTTTCCACCCCCAGATTCTCTGCCTACAAAACCCTGCAATTCTCTGACGCTGGATCTTATTATTTTCTGAATTTCAAGGTCCCATGATGCTGACAGCCATGAATTCTAAGTTCTCTGTCTGCCCACACCCCCGGACCCAAAAGAAATGAAGCCGAAATCAGCAAGGGTCCTACCACCCACTGCCTCAAAAGGTCTCTGGGGAAAGTCAGCAGCCCCCTCCCCGCTTCGTGGGGGCTGGAGGGGCGTAGCTTGGGCGCCAGGGTGCCGGAGACGTCGTGGGGAGAAGGGTGTTCCAGAGACGGAGTTGACAGCGCCGAGACACGTGACATTCAAAGCGTCACGTTCTGTGGTCCGCGAAGGTGGGACCGGGCCGGTCATGTGACGTGGGGGGGGGGCACCATGGGGTGATGTGAGATGCAGGGCCTCTCAGATTACGCACTAATGACGCATTCCCACCCGGTTTGGCAACTAGATTTCCGTTGGAAGATGCGACAGTTCCGGCAAAGGGGGCGGGTTCTCACGTCCTGGCAGCTTTGCTTCCGTTCGGGGCGCTGCAGCTTCCGACCTCAGCCTCTCCCTCGGGCGAGGAAGAGACGCGACCCCGTGCGCATGCCCCGATCATCCCAGAGGGGCGGGGCCGAGGCTACGGGAGCGAGAGGGGGGGCAAAGAAAAGGGAATTCCAACCTGTGGAATCTTGGGGGGTCCCCGAGGTCAGGTTCTTCCCGTTGACTGTGGATGGTGCCCGGGACAGAGCCTCTGGTGGCTCGTGGGGGGCTTGGGGGTCCGCAGGGTGAGGGCGGAGGGGAGTGTCAGTGTCAGAGTGTGAGTGGGGTACGGGAGTTCCAAACTTATTCTTGAGGCCCTCGGGGCTTCGGCGCCGGGGAGAGGTAGCTCGGGCCGCCATGCGCGACAGGACCCACGAACTGAGGCAGGTGAGAAGTGGGGGCTGCAGGGTTGGGGACGGGCGGACGGGTCGGGGTCTGGCTGGAATACAGGACTCCGGGTCTTCGGGCAGAGACGGGTGGCTGAGGGCTAGGAAGGATAGACCCGGAAGTCTGTGAGTCCTGCGGGGAGAGAGCAACAGCAAGGTACTGATGCCAGTGACCCTGGCCCTGGCAGGGGGATGACAGTTCGGACGATGAGGACAAGGAGCGGGTCGCGCTGGTGGTACACCCGGGCACGGCACGGCTGGGGAGCCCAGACGATGAGTTCTTCCAAAAGGTAAGAGGCTGGGGTCTCTGCCTGTCTTCGCGAGGGGCCTGGATGACCCGAGGAGCAGCGCGGTCTGGAGTACCCCCATATCTCCTTTAGCCCTCTCGGTCACCTTCCCCAGGTCCGGACAATTCGACAGACTATTGTCAAGCTGGAGAATAAAGTCCGAGAGTTGGAGAAGCAGCAGGTCACCATCCTGGCCACGCCCCTTCCCGAGGAAAGTGAGTGAAACCCCAAGTGCAAACGCATGCTCAGCCAGAGGGATTGTGGGGATTGTAGTTCCATGCAGGTGGTGGCCAGGGAGGTTTGTTGAGATAGGGGCTGCTGTTTGGGAGTCATGGCTTTCTCTTGTTCAGGTATGAAGCAGGACCTGCAGAACCTGCGTGAGGAGATCAAACAGCTGGGGAGGGAGATCCGATCGCAGCTGAAGGGTGAGCTCCTAGGACCTCATACATATCCCCGTGGTCCTGCCCAGCTCCTGGCATATCTGGGGAGTATGTGGCCCAGAGAGGCCAGTGATGTATCTAGGTCACACAGCAGGCCGGGGCCTAGAATCCCTTTCTTCATAGTACTTTCCACAACACGTGTCTGCCTCTCAAGTTCCTCTATTTGTAAGGAAACCATTTACTCCTACAATTCTTGCTGCCCAATGTGCATTCTTTGGACAGGCAGATGGGGGTTTCTCAAGAGGCCTCTGCATACCTGTGGGAATTCTCTGATGTATTGCAAAGAAAAATACACTTTCTCCCATCAGAGGCTCGGAATTAGTCATTTATGATAAATTATAATTCCCAAAAGAATCCCATGGAGATAAGCACCTCTCTATTGTATGGAAGGGGTATGGCCCTGGCCCTGTGTCCTCGTCTCCACACGATTTTCCGAAGCCACAGATCAGATCCCCTTACCCACCAATACCCTTGTGTCTTCCCACAGCCATAGAGCCCCCGAATGAGGAAGCTGATGAGAATTATAACTCAGTCAACACACGGATGAGAAAAACCCAGGTGGGTTATTATTCCCAAAACTAAGACATTTCGCAAGGGTTTCATAGATCGTTAGATGGCAGAACTAAGGAGGAAGGGCCGTTAGAGATCATCAAGCCCAATCTGATGAATTTCAAATGGGGAAACTGAAGCAGGGAGAAAGGAACCACCCAAGGTCAAGACTCCCGACTCCCAGTCCACTTAACATCCTGTCACCTTCTCCATTCAGTGAGAAGTTGCTGAGTCCCCAGATATGATCTGGACTTGGCTGTGGAAGGCATGCTTTCTAGAAACCAAGATGGGGAGTCAAGCTTGAACAGGTGACAAAGACATTACTCAGGTAGGGTTTGGTAGCTAATATCCCTGCCCAGGGAAGAAGGGGGAACAGTCATAAATGACTGGGAGGTTTCCTGCCCATGTGACAGGGATATCCTCTGCCCCATGGGCAGAATTCAAGAAGTCAGGAAGAGGAACTTCCTTGGAGGAGGAAGGTCACTGAATCAACATCTTCGTAAGGAGATTTGAGGTCATCTAACCGCCCCCCTGTGGGTGCCCAGTGAGGAGTAATTTGGACTTCGTGGAGGTCAGAGTTGAAGTAGGTGGGCCCAGAGCTCAGCGAGTCGCCAGGTTGAAGATGGAGCAGTTGGGGCATCTTGTAAGCCTGTAGCTGAAGGCAGGAGAGCAGATGTGTCTCTGAGGAAGGCGCTCCAAGGAATGAGCACATTGAAGGCGGCCGGAGAACGGACAGGATGAGAGGACGTTTCAGGGGGAGCCTGTGGCGGTCATTGGAGTGAGAGGCTGAGGGCCCAGCTGAACCTGTAAGATAGGCAATGGGCTGACCTCCAGGCATACCAGCACACCTTTAGTCTAAGCGGCGAGGCAGGTGTTCAGCAAACATTCACGGGTATATATTGAGTGCCTACTGTGTGCTAGACCCTTTTCTAGCTGTTTGGGAAACAGCAATGAACCAAAGAGCCCTATCCTCATGGAGCTTACGTCGTGGCGGGGAGAGACAAACACCATAATAAATACGTACATCATTTTAGAACACAGTTAAGTATTAAGGGAAAAACTGAGGAGAGGAGGGATTGAGAGGGCTGGGAGAAGGCAGCTTGCAGTTTTGGTAAGCTAGAGAGAACTTCATTCAGAAGGTGACCTCTGTGGGGCATGAGCATTCCAGGCCCAGGGAGCAGTGAACGCAAAAGTCTGAGGTGGGGTGGCTTTGGTGTGGGAGGGGGGAGAAGTCCACCATGGTTAGAGGGAGTGAGTGAGGGAACAGCTGGAGGAGGTGAGGTCAGAGGGGAGATGGGGGAAGGGAAGGTCATGTAGGGCCTTATAAGCCCTGGTAAGGGCTTTGGCTTTTACTTCGAGAGAGAATGGTGGTCAAGGTGGCAGGCTTATGCTGTTTGCTCACTGTACCCGTGGGGATGTTGAGGCCAAATCCTTCCAGGGTGCCCAGCCTCTATTCTCTGCCACCAGCACGGGGTCCTGTCACAGCAATTCGTGGAACTCATCAACAAGTGTAACCTGATGCAGTCCGAATACCGGGAGAAGAACGTGGAGCGGATCCGGAGGCAGCTGAAGATCAGTGAGTGCTGGTGTCTGGCCTGCAGGGTCCGGTGGCCCGACCCAGCTCTGAGCCTGGCCTTTTCCTTCACAGCAAATGCTGGAATGGTGTCTGATGAGGAGCTGGAGCAGATGCTGGACAGTGGGCAAAGCGAGGTGTTTGTGTCCAACGTGAGTGGCCACAGCTAGCCTCCCTCGTCTGGGGCTCTCGTCTTCTCTGAGGCCTGGCCCTTGCTGATGGAAGGCATCCGGAGGCCCGGAGGGGGAATGAGTTAGCATGCCCAGAGGCACTCTAGGCCCTAGGGCCCTAGCCCCAGTTCGACAGGAACTTCTGACCTGCTGCCGGGTTCCCTGTGACCTGTCTGTCCATTCCTCTCCACTCCCCAGATACTGAAGGACACACAGGTGACCCGACAGGCCCTAAACGAGATCTCAGCCCGGCACAGTGAGATCCAGCAGCTTGAACGCAGTATCCGTGAACTCCACGAGATCTTCACTTTTCTGGCTACTGAAGTGGAGATGCAGGTGGGCACCCGAGACAGCCGGCTGGGCTTGACGTGAGGCCGTGATCAGCCAGAAGCCCCGCTGGGACCGTCAGCCCGTCTCCACGCTCAAGCTTCTCTCCCCGAGGCTTTCGTCTCCCCCCTCCCCAGGCTGGTCCGGGCCCCCAGGTTGGCCCTCACTCCTCCGAGGGCCCGCCTCCGCAAATCTGCCTGAGGTGGGGCTGGGAGGTGGTGTTCTTCCGCTGGCCCTGCTCGTGTGGGGTGAGGTAAGCCTCTGGCCCATCCTGGAGGAGCTGAGTCACTGGTGCTGGAGCCAATGGCCTTGTGCAGCCGGGAGTCGTGGGGAAGGGACTCCATTCAGTAGGGGCAGCAGGACCTGAAGGCTGGCGGTGCCATGAGGAGGCAGGGATGGGGAGGGCTTCACAGCTGTTGAGAGGCAGGCCTAGAAGAATGGGCAAATTCAGACACATCTACGAAGGGACAAAAGTTCACCCTCTGGGAAAAGGTACGAGCCGCTCGAGCACTCGGCTCCAAGCCACCACTGCAAAGGACGACGGGTGCAGGCGGTCGGGGAGCAGGCCAGAAGGGAGCACGTGAGGAAAGGGAGCCTGGAAGCCACCCTCAGGCGTTGCGAACTCCTGGCAGAGGTGGTCCTGCCCCACAGCTTTGTTGGTGCCATGTTTGCGGCTGGAAAGCGTCCTGCGGGCGGCTGGGCTGGGCAAGCAGAGGAGCTGCTGGGCCTTCCACCCGAGTCATCCCTGCCTGCCTGAACCACCCCCTCCTCTGAGCAGGGGGAGATGATCAACCGGATTGAGAAGAACATCCTGAGCTCAGCAGACTATGTGGAACGCGGGCAGGAACATGTCAAGATTGCCCTGGAGAACCAGAAGAAGGCTCGGAAGGTGAGCCTCTCCTCCCCTCTCCTCCCCTCCCGCCCCCGGCCCTGGTGGCCTTCCCTCCCCTCTTGAGTGAGTTTCTCTGAACTCTTCCCCCACAGAAGAAAGTCTTGATCGCCATCTGTGTGTCTGTCACCATCGTCATTCTGGCAGTTATCATTGGTGTCGCCACACTGGTTTGAGAGCATCACGCGTTCTTGGTGAGATACTGTGGGCCTGCCCCCTGGCCTGCCTCATCCCAAGCCCCAGCCTTTCCTCCTCCCCTCAGACCCTTTTCTCCCCCCTTTCCCTTGCAGGCACTAAGAGACCCAGGTCTGCCTTCTCTCCCAGCAGCTGAGGGGGGAGGGCAGGACAGAGCCTCCAGCTGGACCCCCTTCCGCACACTGGCCCTGTGCAGAGGGGCAGATGGTTTTGCTGAAGTCGGCAGCCACTCATCCATGGGGGCTTCCCCCCTCAGGCCACAATGCCTGGGGGAAGGCCTGCAGCGTCCTGTTTGGCTGGGACACACAGTTTTGTAAGAAATTAAAAAAAAAAAAA
>NW_024424452.1:16356419-16374156 GCF_017311325.1 Ursus maritimus | reverse complement strand
AAAAAAAAAAAAAGAGTTTGGAGACTGCCCTGTGCATGTGCGTTCCTGGAAGGGCTGGCCCAGGGCCTTCAGGTACCCAGCCTCCCCTTTTCCTGGCCATCCTTGGGGCCAGGCCCAGCCCAGGGAGACTCAAATCAGACTGTTCTAGGTGCTGTGACCACAGCAAGTTGGTACTACCCTTCTACTGTCCCATAGTAATAGGTGGGACAGGGAGGGGCTAACCCCCACATCTGGCTCAGTATTGCCCAGTGAAGCTGGGCCAGGCCAGGCTGGGACATAGGTGAGATGTGTGTGGGCATCGGTGGGCATTCCTGAGGCCAAGAGGCGGCACTGTGGGTAATGGAGGCTGTTACTTCAGATACAGTGAGCAGGGAAAGGCCTGTCTCAGAAGGGGTGACATTTGAGTGGAACATTAATGAGGAGCCAGTTATGGGCAGAAGCAGGGGCTGAGTTGCCAGGCAGAGTTGCCAGGCAGAGGGAGCAGCCCTGTGCCCAGAAAAAGGCATAGCCTTTGACATAAGAGTTTGGCCTGGAGAGCCAGAACTCCGGATCAACACACCTGCTTATTAAGGGGTTATGTGGCGGAAGCAGTAGAAGAGGCAGGGGAGCCTGACCCCTGGTTTCTATGAGGCACCTAAGCTCCAGGCCCCAACTCTAAATTTCTAAGAGTTCCGAGTCCAGAAGCCTGGTTTCCAGAGCTGGGTGTGGCACCTGTCCCCAGACACCTGGTTTCAGGGGTAAGCTAGCTCCTGGCTCCGAAGCCTGGTTGGAGTCGGGCGGCACCTGACCCCCACCAAGGTCTGGGGCCCAGGTTCCAGCCACCCTGTCCCATCCCACTTTCGATCCCGCAGACCCCTGCTGCTGCTGTCGTTGCTGCCGCTCCAAGATGCCCCTGCCCAGCCCATCCGACCGCAGTACCGCTTGCTTCGGCTGCCGGGTGTGGGGCACACACGTGGATGCTGGGGTGACGCGAGTCATAGAAAGGCTGGACGGGATGTCCTTGGTGCAGTCTCGGACCCCGCCCCTGGACCTGGCCTGGGGGAGGAGCCAGAGGGCAAGATGAGGCCCCAGTGACCCCTGCCTGCTTTGCCTCTATCCACCTGGGCACCCGCCTGCAGCGCCTCTCAGTGGCCCTAGAGGGACTCTGGCTTGGCGGTTGCAAAGCGCCTGCGCCAGGTCCGAGCTTTCGCTGGGCCCCAAGCGTAGGGGGCGTGGCCTGGCCGCCAGTGGAAAACGATTGGCCCGCGGAAGTAAATGTTGCTCCTAAGGAGCATCAGGATTGGTCCGCAGGAAGTCCCTGGAACTCCTGGGGGAGTGAGCACTGGGTATTAAGCCACAATTAGCTTTGTGCGGATATGGGAGGGGCCTCAGCGAGTCTTCAGTCGCACCCGAAAGTGATTGGATCACAGGGCGGGGCATGAGCAAACCTCTAAAAGAGACGGAGGGGGCACGGGGTCGTGAGAGCGTGACCAGGCAGAGTCGCCAGGCAGAGAGTGAGTCAGGGACTTCACCCGAGAAGGCGAGGCGGCGTCCCTCTCCCTAGCCGCTGAACTTGGCAGCTGCACGAGTCTGGGAGGGTACCCACGCCTTCGTCCTGCCTGAGATCACGTGTCGTGTATACAGACGAAGTTCTAGATACCTCAGGAAAGAGCTCCTCATTCTCACCCGTGTGCAAACACAATCTGGACGTCCACTCGATGGGAAAACTGCGGGGCCAGACGGATCCTGCCCCAGTAGAAGACTGATTTGGATACGGTGTCTCCGGTCTTCCCTGTTCTCCGTCTCTTCCCCTGCGGCCTGCATCTTCAGCGGAATTCTGTCTTATTGGTCCCCTTTGTCCACCCCCTCACCTTTCTGCCTTCAGAAGAAAACTGCACGACCCGTGGCACCTACTGGGATCTGATAGAGACTCTCAGGTCTATGCCAAGACTCCGTCACATCTACGCACCTGGGTGTCAGTGTGCGGTATGTGACTTCGGATTGGTTTTGCTGGACGGCGCCACCCTGAAAGCCTGCTTACCTGTCTGTCTCACCCAGGAAATGGTCCAGAACCTCCTGACAGACGTAGCTAGATGGCCGAGTGAGGCCTTGGATGCCAGGCCCAGTAGTCTGAACTTCTCTTGTGGGCAAGGAGACACGTGGAAGGTTTTTGAACCGGTGAGTGGCAAGTTTGGGGCAGACCTAGCAGTCAGGTGGACCCATGCATTGGAGACTTCCCAGGCTCCCCTGTGGATACCCTTTCCCTGGGGGAAACGGACCTGAATGAGGAGTTAAGGGCAGGTTTTGCACTGAAATCCTGTCTTGGTTGGAACAGGGTCTAGGTTGGATATGGCTTTTCCAAATGCATCTTTCATCATAACTTTTCAGCCGTAGCTCTCTCCACTTATTGCCTCATTCACTCAATATGTTATGGTTCAAATTGTCAGGAAAAAGAACCTTGACTGGTCCAGGTCAGGCTACTTTGACCAGCCTGTAATTTGTCTAGCTCAAGTCAAGGCTTTACCCTTGACCACGATGTATGCGAACCGTTTACATGGTACAAAACACCACAGGAGAGTGCGTTCAAAGGAGGAGTGGATGGGCTCAATGATTGACATTTCTCGTGCAGCCCTGTGATAGACCGTATTATTGTTCCAAACATATACTGTCCTTCCTGCTGGACCACTCACTATAGGATTATATGCATGCGTGCCCCACTTGTAGTGGGCTTGGCTGTCCGTCTGGCTTTGGCCAGTGGGATGTGAGTAGAAATGTAAAGTATCACTTCCAGATAGAAATTGCCTTTTCTTTTCCCACTTGCTGCGAACCACTAATATTCGGAGACTAGTTGTGGCCACATCAGAATAACTAAACCAACTGTCACAGAACTAGGACGCAGAAGTGGGTGCTACCACGTTAAAAATGAATTATGTGCCATTGGCTTTGGAGCTGGGCGGCGGCTGATGAGGAAACCATCGGTGGAAGTTGGAAAGATGGTGACGTGTGTTAGGCAGCGGTGAAGCATTCGGTTAAACTGTAAGCCGGAAATAAGTAAGCATATAAATAATGTCCAAATGAGCTTGGGGCCTTAGGGAAAAAAGAGTTTGAGAAAGAATATTCGTAGCATGACTTGATTGCTTTGGGGGGGGGTGCATTTGACAAGTTACTGTAAGAAAGAGATGACAGGGAAAACAACTGGCCATTTTTAGGCAGAAATGGAAGAGATTAGAGAAACTCCAGCCAGGTGATCTACAGTTTTAACCAGTGAGAGAGACAGTTGACAAGGCCCTTAAGCTGAAAAGTTTGAGTGAAATTCATCTTTGTGTCAAGGGTCTTATCAAATGTATGGCTCTCGTGCCTTTTGTAGAAACCTCTGAACTGGTCAAAGTGGTTCCCAATAAAGCCTTTCAGTTAGTCAAAGTGATTCAGAAAAGAGAGATTAAGAGTACAACTCTCCCAAAGGAGTTAGTAGGCTCCATTTGCTTACAATTAAGTCTAAAGAGAGAGGCATGTCTGAAAAGAATTATGGGTTTGGCAGTTACCCCGTGGAACTGACTGAAATCAAATAGATAAGAAGCTTCTTTCCCTCCTCACAAAAAGCCACGAGCTTGGATTTTTAAAAGACCATGAATGTTCAAGACCTTGAGGACTCTCACATGTCCTCGGGCATGAAGGAGACAGAAAGCTGCTTTGCCTCAGAAGGGCATAACCTCCAGTGTTTTCTCAAATGTGACCAAGGAAAATAAATGGGAAAGGATGAGCTACTCTGTGGGAACGCGGGAACTAGTCCCAGGAAGGAATCCCACTTCCAGGTAAAGGCGGGGGGGGGGGGGGGGGCTGTTGTAATTACTATGAGCCAGTAAGTGCTGTGTGTCTCCCATTCTTCCTTCTAAGTGGGAGTGTTTACTGTTTTATCCTGTCCCTGTTGCACTTCGTATGTTGGATGTGTGAGGAGGTGGGGGCAGAGATAACTTGTGATGATGATGATGATGATGGTTTGGGTTCATAGGTCTCTGGATCAAGAGAAGCCACCTCTGGACCTGATGTAGGGACTATGAGTGGTCCTGGACTTGAGCCTGATGCCACGATTAGGTCATTTGGGTGGTCTTCCTGGGGAAGGATACGTATTTATTTTGCACGTAGAAGAAACACAAAGGCCGTATTTGTGACAAAGAAGGCAGACTAGGAAGATTTCACAATTGTTCAAACACCGTCATTCATTCACCCTCTCTGCGGGGCCCCAGCCTATGAAAAGATTATATATCCCTACTCCGCTGACATCCGCTTTGGGGATGTGGCTTGCTTTAGGCAATGGAACTCGAGTAGGAGTAACATGTCCCACTTCCAAGAGGAAGCTTTAAGAACCGTCATGGGGCCCGACCCCTTTCTTCTCTTCTTTGTCTTGAGATTGAAAATTCCAGATTGTTCCTTCAGACTAGATTCTGGAATGAAGATGATGTAGAACAGAGCCACAGCTGTCCCGTGGACGATATTGGTTCACAACATCTTCAGGAGCTTCCCAGGTGGAATCTGAAACCAGCCCCTGTGCGCAGAGAGCAGGGAGAGATTGAACAGAGAGGCCGGCCACTGCAGATCGGTACATGGCGGGGTTAAGAAGCAAGGGGACTCACATGCAAGGCTTGTCTTGGACAGCCACCAGACAAGTGGATCTCTGCACCTCCCACCAAGTCTTAAAAATTTATATTAGGCTGTCACTCAGTAGAGCACGCGACTCTCGATCTCACCGTCATGAGTTCAAGCCCCGCACTGGGTGTGGAGCCCTCTTAAAAAAATGTTTTCTATCGAGGCCTTACCTGGGTTCAGTCATGTATACCACCCAGATGGTCTCAACAACACAGTGCTCTCTCAAGGCTGCATCCGTGGGGCAGCCTCTGGGGTCAGGGAAGGCAAGCTGAATGTACATTCCAAGGACAGGGGAGGGGTATGAGGAACCTTTGATTATGGGGGTGCCACTCACAGGTCAACGGGCGGTCACACCCTCTCGATGACCTCCCCCAACAGAGGACATGGAATATGAGTGAGAAAAACACTTGTTCTGAGCCACTGAAATTTGGGGATGGTTATTACTGCAGCACCATTTGATCCTAGCTGACTGATAAAAGCTCCCTCCATGTTACAGAGATTCTCTATTCAGTTCTCCTTTCCTATTTTGTTTTTAAAGATTTTATTTATTTACTTGAGAGAGAGTGAGAGAGAGAGAGAGTGCAGGGAGGGAGAGTATGAGGGAGAAGAAGACTCCCCACCGAGCAGAGAGCCTGAGGCGGAGCTTGATTCCAGGACCCGGAGATCATGACCTGAGCCGAAGACAGACGCCCAACCTACTGAGCCACCCAGGCGCCCAGTGGTTCTCCTTTCCTATCATCAAGACAGTTGGCCTACCAAAATGGTGGCACTCTAAAGTCTGAGGCTTGCCCCTTGTTTAGAGATATTTACCCTCTGGTCCGGTAAGCCTTCTTGATTCTTGCTGGTTCTTGGCAACTTGTGGTAGCTGTTTATGTGAACTAGAAAAACGTCTCGGGGGATGGGGCCCCCAGACCTTCTAGCATCAACTTGGTGCCTAATAAATGCCAATCTCACATACATCCTAAGACCACAATGGCACTATTACAACAGACCTGTCCAAAAGGAAAAAAAATAACACCCAAACTTGCCTTAATTGCATGGATGTCTGCCCTTTCAAGAAGCCCCAACAAAATGGATAGTAAGTGGATATTCTGTGTTTTTGCCTATGGGTACATCTGCATGAAACAGAGAAGCTAACCACGGCTTAAACAAGGTAGGAGTTTATTTCTTTCTTGTATAAAAGTCCAAATTAGTATGGTGGGTCTTTGCATGAAGTCATCAGGACCAATGCATGATAATTAAAAAATAATAATAAGTTCTTTTTTTAAAAAGATTATATATTTTTTAACAGAGAGAGAGAGAGCACAAGCAGGGGGAGTGGCAGGCAGAGAGAGAGGAAGAAGCAGGCGCCCCGCTGAGCAGGGAGCCTGATGTGGGGCTCGATCCCAGGACTGTGGATCATGACCTCAACTGAAGGTAGATGCTTAACTGACTGAGCCACCCAGGCACTCCCATAATAAATTCTTTTATTTATCTTTTTGCTGTTCCATCCCTGGGATATTGCCCTCACCCATGTATTCTAAGATGGTCCACCAGCGCTTCCACAGTTTAGCCCTTGTGAAGCAGAAAAATGAAGGAGATGGCTTGCCCTTTACCCTAAATTGCAGAAGTTGTACCCAGAATTTCTGCTCTAATCCTATTGGCCAGAATGTAGTCACATGGCCAAGAAATATAATCTTCACCCTGGGCAAGCTTTTTGTCCCAATAAAAGTTCTAGGGAAACTGGGGAACTAGTCCCAGGAAACAGGCTAACTTTGGAAGGATGACTGTTGGGGGACATTCAGCAGCTACAGGCACACACTACCAGTGTAACCCATCCCGATTGTATTAGTTTCCTATTACTCCTGTTACAAAGTACCACAAACGTAGTGGCTTAAAACAACATGCATTTATTCGTTTATAGTTCCGGAGACCAGAAATCAAAATTAGTTTCACTGGCCTAAGTCAAGGAGTTGGCAGGGCTGGCTCCTTCTGGAGGAACCGTCTGCAGGCATCCAAGAGAAGCCTGCATTCCTTGACGAGTGGCCTCATCCTCCACTTCAAAGAACATTATTCCATTCTCAGCTTCCATTGTCACATCACCTCCTGCTCTGATTCGAACCTTCCTGTCTCGCTCTTAGAAGGATGCTTATGATTACTTCGAGCCCACCCAGATACTCCAGGACAATCACCCATTTTACAATTCTTCATGACATCTGCGAAGTCCCTTTTGTCCTATAAGGTAACATTCTCAGGTTCTGGGATCAGGATATGGACATGGTTGGGGGCCTTTGTTTAGCCTCATTCCGCATTTAAGTCATTCATTCATTTATTTGTAAAATATTTATCAAGCAAGAATTACGTACCTGATACTTTGTAAAGCGCTGGAGAAATAGAGGTGAAAATACAGACAAGGTCTCTGACTTTCACGGAGTTTATATTATAGTGAAAAGGACAAGGAAATAACTAAGATATTCCAAAACCATGACATGTATTATTAAAAATTAATCAGCATGCTATGACAAAAAATGACAAGGGGTTGGAGATGGGCGTGCTAATAGGTAGTCAGGAATGGCTTCTTAGAGAAGGTGACAAAGGACAGACCTGAGAGCTCAGGGCAGAACAGAGCCATGGAGGATTCCTTCTAGGCCTGGAAACCTGAGGGAATTTACTTAGCTGGCTTTTGGAATTGCTTTGATCAGTGACTCCTTTTTACCTTCCATTTCTCCCCATTTTGAACCAGAATGTCTATAACTATTATCCTGTGTATGTCCCCCCATTGCACGTAGGGAGTACATGACTTGTTTCTTTATAGTTTCGTAGGTCCACAGATGGCAGGAATTGCGCTCTCGGAAGGATTATACCCAGAGCCGCCTCAGCATCTACTTTCAGATAATGAGACTTAGGACTTTGGACTTGATAGGATTTGTATGAGATTTTTTTGGACTCCGACTTGATGCTGTAATGGGATGAAACTTTTAGGGACCTTGGGAGGAAGTGAATGTATTTTGCGTGTGAAACAGACATAAATCTTTGAGGGCTAGAGGGCGAACTGTAGTGAGGAGAGTAATGGCCCCCCAAGAGTCCATGCCCTAATCTCTGTGAATACGTGACCTTACATGACAAAAGGGACTTTGCACAGGTAGTTAGGTTTACTAATTGGTTGACCTTAAGATAGGGAGAGTATCGGGAGTTATTCAGATGGATCCAGTGTGATGGCATGAACTCTGAAAAGCAGAGAAGCTTCTCCAGCTAGCAACAGAAGAGGAAGACAGGAGTCAGAGAAATTTGAAACAGGAGGATTTGATGTGCCATTGCCAGTTTCGAAGGGCCCGCAGCCAAGGAATGTAGATGGCCTCTAGAAGCTGAGATCAGCCTCGGACTTACAGCCAGCAAAGAAACCAGGGACTTGAGTTCTACAGCCAAATGGAACTGAATTCTGTTAATCACCTGGATAAGTGTGGAAGTGGACTCTGTGAGAGCCTCCAGATAAGAGCCCAGACTGGCCAAGACCATGCCTCCAGTTTTGTGAGACCCTAAGTAGAGGACCCCGCTGAGTCAGCCTGGACTTCTGACCCATAGAGCTATGAAGTAAGAAATGGGTGGGACGCCTGGGTGGCTCAGCTGGTTAACCATCTGACTCTTGATTTCAGCTCAGATCATGATCTCAGGGTCCTGGGATCGTGCTGAGTGGGGAGTCTATTTCTCCCTCTGCCCTCCCCCCAAGTGGCACACACACACTCTCTCTCTCTCTCTCTCAAATAAATAAATAAATCTTTAAAAATGGGTGTCGTTCTTAAGATGCTAAGTTTGTGGTTATTTAATATGTGGGAATAGAAACCCGATACAGTAGGACTGGAGCTGAGACTTGAATGAAGAGAAAGAGCATTGTGGGTGGGCAACTCTGGGGTAGTGTGTTCCATCCCCAGGGAGGAGCAAGTGCAAAGGCCCTGAGCCTGGGAAGAAACAAACAAATGTGTTTGTTTGCTGGAGCCTGCTGAGTAGCAGTAGGTAGATGAGGTCAGAACAGGGGATAGGGACTGAAAGGAAGGTAGGCTCCAGGTGGAGAGATTTCTGTTGAGAGGGGACTAATTGAGAACTGGCCTCCAAATCTTGGTTGAATCCAGCATGACTGCCCCACCTACAAAGCTTGCTGCCTTCCCCTATCTACGCCTCAGCCCTGGCCCTGGAACATTCTTCTGCGAGAAGCCCATCATTTATCCAGCCATTTGGCTGGGAAGGGGGTGATGACTGTAGTCTATGGTACAGACTGACGAGTGATACCAGCTGCTGCTCCAGCAGCAGGGCATGCAATCTGGCACTCCCAAGATGTACTCACTACCTGGGACAGTCCTGGTAGAGAGCCAGGGAGGTGAAGGAAGTTAGAGCAGAAGAGAGGTGAAGGCCAGAAGTTAGACGAGACATTATTCAGATAATCAAACTGGAAAAAGACATCACAAGAAAAGAAAACTACAGGTATATTTCTTACAAAAATCCTCAACAAAGTAATAACAAACCAAATCTAGCAATATATAAAAATTATTATATAGCATTACCAAGTGGGATTTTTCTCAGGAATGCAAGGTTGGTTTAACGTCCAAAAATCAATTAATGTAATTTTTTAGTTTTTTTTTTTTTAAAGATTTTATTTATTTATTTGACAGAGATAGAGACAGCCAGCGAGAGAGGGAACACAAGCAGGGGGAGTGGGAGAGGAAGAAGCAGGCTCATAGCAGAGGAGCCTGATGTGGGGCTCGATCCCATAACGCCGGGATCACGCCCTGAGCCGAAGGCAGACGCCCAACTGCTATGCCACCCAGGCACCCCTAATTTTTTAGTTTTAATTAATCTCTACACCCAATGTGGGGCTTGAACTCATGATCCTGAGATCAAGGTTGAATGCTCTTCCAGCTGAGCCAGCCAGGCATCCTTCAATTAATGTAATTCTGAATATTTTTTAAAAGATTTTATTTATTTATTTGAGAGAAAGAGAGAGCACAAGCGGGGTGGGATGTAGGGACAGAAGGAGAGGGAGAAGCAGACTCCTCGCTGAGCAGGGAGCCAGACCCAGGGCTCAATCGCAGGACCCTGAGATCATGGCCTGAGCTGAAGACAGATACTTAACAGACTGAGCCACCCAGGCACCCCCTAATTCTGAATATTAATAAATAACAAGAACCATATAATCATGTCCATAGGAAATACATTTGACAGAATCCAACATCCTTTAATTACAACAGTAAGAGAAAAGCTTAAGAAACTAGGAATAAGGGGCGCCTGGGTGGCACAGCGGTTAAGCGTCTGCCTTCGGCTCAGGGCGTGGTCCCGGCGTTTCGGGATCGAGCCCCATGTCAGGCTCCTCCGCTATGAGCCTGCTTCTTCCTCTCCCACTCCCCCTGCTTGTGTTCCCTCTCTTACTGGCTGTCTCTATCTCTGTCAAATAAATAAATAAAATCTTTAAAAAAAAAAAGAAACTAGGAATAAAATGAAACTTTCTTAACTTGCTAAGTATCAAAGGGCATCTATAAAAAATTCACAGTTAATATCATACTTAAATGGTGAAAGACTGGATGTTTTCCCCCTGAGATCAGGATGTCTGTTCCCTTTCTCATTGTACTGAAAGTTCTAGCTGGGGCAATTAGGCAAGAAAAAGAAATAAAAGTCATCCAGATTGCAAAAGAAGAAGTAGACTACCCAGATGACATGATGTTGTATATAGAAAACCCTTAGGAATACGCACACAAAAACTATTAGAGCTAGTACACTAGTTTAGTAATGTTGTGGAATGTAAGAATGATACACAACAATCTGTTGTATTTCTCATTGCTAGCAATGAAACAATCCAAAAATGAAATAAGAACAATGCCATTTATAATAGAAATAAAGGGAATAAAATACTTAGATATAAATTTAACAAAAGAAGAGTAAGATTTATATGCTGGAAATGACAAAAACACTGGGGAAAGAAATTTAAAATCTAAATAGATTTTTTAAAAAGATTTTATTTATTTATTTATCAGAGAGAAAGAGAGAGCACAAGCAGGGGGAGTGGCAGGCAGAGGGAGAAACAGGCTCCCGGCCGAGCAAGGAGCCCGATGTGGGACTGGATTCTAGGACCCTGGGATCAGGACCTCAGCCGAAGGCAGATGCTTAACTGACTGAGCCACCCAGGTGTCCCTAAATAGATTTTTTAAAGATTTTTAAAAATTTATTTATGTGACAGAGCCCAAATAGATTTTTTTAAATCCCAAGTTCATGGGTCAGAAGATTTAATATTGTTAAGATGGCAATACTTCTCAAATTGATCTACAGATTCAATGCAATCCCCATCAAAATCCCAGCTTCTTTTTTTCCCCGCAAAAATCGGCAAGCAGATCCTAAAATTCATATGGAAACACAAGGAATCCAGAAAAACTTGAAATAGAAGAATAAGTTGGAGGAATCACAGGTCTTGATAAAACTTCCTACAAAGCTACAATAAGCAAAATAGTGTGGTACTAGCATAAAGAAAGTAGAGAGAGAGAGATCTTCATGGAATACAATTGAGATTCCAGAGATAAACAATGTGTATAGTTTATTTTCAACAAGGGTATCAAGAGAATTCAATGGAGAAAGAACATTCTTTTTAACTAATAGTGCTGGGATAATTAGACATGCATGTGCAAAAGAATGAAATAGGACCCCTCTCTCAAACACATACAAAGATTAGCTCAAAATGGATCAAAGATCCAAATATAAGAGCTTTTACCTGTAAAACATTTATAGTTTACAAAAAAAATTTATATATTTTTAAAAAAGGATTTATTTATTTTTAGAGAGAAAGAGAGAGAGCACACGGGGTGGGAGGAGGGGCAGAGGGAGAGGGAGCGAATCCTCAAGCAGACTCGTGCTGAGCATGGAGCCAGTTTCGGAGCTCCATCCTAGGACCCTGAGATCATGACCTGAGCCAAAATCAAGAGTTGAACGTTAAACTGACTCAGCCACCCAGGTGCCCCAAAAGTTTTCTAAATTTTAAGCTTATAAGTTTATAATTAGGTTGTAAACTTTATAAATGTTTCTAACACTCTTAGATAAAACCATAGGCATAAATCTTCATGACCTTGGGTTAGGAAATGGTTTCTTAGGTATGGCTCGCAAAGCACAAGCAATTAAAGAAAAAAATAGAGAACCAAGATATCCTCAAAATTTAAAACTTTTGTGCTTCAAAGGGCACCCAGAAAGTAAAAGGACAAGCCACACAATGAGAGAGAATTTTTGCAAATCATAGGAAACTTCTATCTAGAATACAGAGACAATTTCTGCCACTCAACAGGAAAAAGTCAAATGGCCCAATTAAAAAACGGGTAAAGAACTTGAATACACATTTATCCCAAGATGATGTATGAATGGCCAATAAGCACACAAAAAGATGTTTAACATCAGTTTCCATCAGGGGAATGCAAATCACAACCACAAATTCACACCCACTAGGATGGCTATAATAAAAAGACAGATAATAGCTGCTGTCGGTAAAGGTATGAAGAAATTGGAACCGTCATATGCTGTTGGTGGGAATATAAAATGGTGCAACCACTTTAGAAAACATTCTGACAGTTCTTCAAACAAGAGAATTGAAAAACATGTCCAGGGACACCTGGGTGGCTCAGTCGGTTAAGCGTCTGCCTTCAGCTGTGGGCATGATCCCAGGGTCCTGGGATCGAGTCCCACATCCCGCACCCCCTCTGCCTGCTTCTCCTGCTGCTTGTGCGTATGCTATCTCTCTGATAAATGAATAAATAAATAAATAAGAAAAACATGTCCACATAAAAACTTGAACGTGAATGTTCATAGCAGCATTATTCACAGTAGACAAACAATGGGAACCCAAATGTCCATCAAGTGATGAATGGATTAGAAAATAAATCTCCATGAGGTGCCTGGGTGGCTCAGTCGGTTAAGCGTCGGACTCTTGATTTCGGCTCAGGTCATGATCTCAGGGTTGTGAGATCAAGTCCCGGGTTGGGCTCATGGGCTCATTCACTGGGCATGGAGCCTGCTTAAGATTCCCTCTCCCTCTCCTTCTGCCCCCCCTCCCTCTCTCCTGCTCATAAATAAATAAATAAATAAATAAATAAATAAATAAATAATAAATGAAAAACATGTATCTCCATACAATGGAGTATTTTCATCAATGAAGAGGAATGGAGTACTGTCGCGTGCTACAGCATGGCTGAACCTTGAGAACATTGTGGGAAGTGAAAGAGGCCAGTTACAAAGACCACATATTGTATGATTCTGTTTGCATGAATTGTCCACAAGACGCAACTCCAGAAACACAGAAAGTAGAGTAGTGATTGACCAGGGCTGAGGGAAAGGAGTTGGGGTTGGGGGCAATAGGGAGTGACAGCTAATGGGTGTGGGGTTTCTTTTAAGCAGATGAAGCTATTCTAAAATTAGATTGCAATAACCCTGTGAATATACTAAAAACCACTGAATGGATACTTTAAACGGGTTCATTGTACGGCATGTAAGTTATATCTTAATAAAGCTGTTAAAATAGGCTTTTAAAAAAGCCTGTCTGTGTCCTTAGGGAGAAGAAACTGGGGTATGGGATGCCTGGGGTATCAGAGAAGGGGGACCAAGGGATGGGTGTGCTGTCTGGTCTCAGAAAGGGAGCAGAGGCTGTGGATTCCTTCTAAACATCGATGGGACCCACTTCATCCTTCACTGTAGATAGATACCCATGGGTATTTATTGATTAGGGTATATGGTATCTTTGCACCAATTTTAAAAAGGTGCCTCGTCATTCCTAATAGAAACTATCTTGCTCAAGGTCACAAAGCAAGTTGGTAGTAACCAAAATCCCCGTTTCCAAAATCCCTGTTTCCAATACCCCAGTCCGGTCTGTTTCTTTCCTGGACCCTGTCAGTCTTTGGTTCCAGCCTGGACAGGTAGAAAGCCTGGGATCAGTGCTTGTCCTGCTTTGGGCAGTGAGTGTTCTTGACCAAACTGGTGTCTCTTCCCGCAGCCACGACACCCTGGTCCCTGCCGTTGCCATGTGGCCCCCTTGTCCTGCTACGGAGAGCGGGAATAAGAACGCTTCTAAAGCTAATGTCTGAGGACCGGGCGTGACATCAAGGGGCTAATGGTACTTCTGTCCCTGGAGCTACCTGGTGTTAACAGTCCTGACTTTGCCAGCTGCAGTCCCCTATGACTGGCACATGGGCCTGGAGAGGGGCTGCACATTGGTCACTGCCTGAGGCTGCCAACTTGGTCTAGAGTTGGTAAGAGCGAGTCTAGAGATGATAAGAGCATGGAAAGGAGGATCTGGTTCACTCTGACCTTTGGCTTCATTTTGACTGATAAACTGGGAAGGCCCTAGTGGCTGGACTTTATAATCCAAAATCAGTTCTTGAGTGTCCTTCTGAAAACATTCTATAGAAATTTGAATACTAATGTGTAATTAGGCCCAGGGGAGGATACTAATCACACTGCTTTGCATCTTATTTTTTTCACTGGACATATTTTTGGGATATCTTTCAACAACATGGGTTAATAAATTTCATTTTTTAAAGTAGCTATATGTTTTACAGTGGCTAGCCTTACTTAATCAGTCCTTTGCTAATGGACATTTAGGATATTCTTGGTTATCACAAATTTTGCTGCACTGAACAGTCTTCGATTTTGTTGTAGAAGTGGAGAAAGAACTCTGTGGTGTAAACTCTTTGACGTATGCTTGCCAAGTCATAGGGTACGTGCGTTTAACTTTTTAATAAACATGATCAAATCATCTTCCCAAAAGGTTATACCAATTTACACTAAACGTGGGGCTTCATTTTCTCTTTAAAAAGTTGTGTAGCCTTCCAGAATATGGATAAGACTATAGTGTAACAGCCTATCTTTCCCCACTGATTTGAATAATCACATTTATCGTAAACTAAATTCCCAGAAATAGGGCTGTTTCTAAACCTTTCCCCCCACTCCACTGGCTAATTTATTCTTAAGCCCATAATAACCTGTTCTAACTTCAGGGCATTGCTGTTTATCCAGTATGTCATAGACATCACCTCCATTGGTTCTTAAAAATGTATTACATAGAATTTTGCGTTTTCAAGTTTTGTTAAAAAACCTTTTTGGGGGCGCCTGGGTGGCACAGCGGTTGGGCGTCTGCCTTTGGCTCAGGGCGTGGTCCCGGCGTTATGGGATCGAGCCCCACATCAGGCTCCTCCGCTATGAGCCTGCTTCTTCCTCTCCCATTCCCCCTGCTTGTGTTCCCTCTCTCACTGGCTGTCTCTCTCTCTGTCAAATAAATAAATAAAATCTTAAAAAAAAAAAACCATTTTGGGGGGCGCTTGAGTGGCACAGTCATTAAGCGTCTGCCTTCGGCTCAGGGTGTGATCCCAGCGTTCTGGGATCGAGCCCCACATCAGGCTCCTCCGCTAGGAGCCTGCTTCTTCCTCTCCCACTCCCCCTGCTTGTGTTCCCTCTCTCGCTGGCTGTCTCTGTCAAATAAATAAAATCTTAAAAAAACAAAAAACAAAAAACACCGTTTTGGGGGTGCTTGGGTGGCTTAGTCTGTTAAGCCTTCAACTTTTGATTTAGGCTTGGGTCACAATCTCAAGGTCGTGGCATTGAGCCCCAAGTCAGGCTTCACATTCAATGTGGAGTCTGCTGGAGATTCTCTCCTCTCTCCTTGCCCCTCTGCCACCTCCCCACTCACGCACACTCTCTCTAAAATAAACAAACTTTAAAAACAACAACAAAAAACCCTTTTTGGATGACAGTGAATCTAAGGATTAAACTAGGAAGAATCAACATTTTTAATAATGTTTTTCCATTTGGGTACATGGTATGTCTCCATTCAGTTAGGGCTTATAACCGTCAGCACAGCAATACCATTTTCTTCATATATGTTTTGCATGTTTCCTGTGAGGTTTATTCCTTCATAGTTTATGGGTTGTGTTGTTCCTATGAATGGAATCCCTTTGTCCTCCAAGTGGATTTTCTAGTTTGTTACTGCAATATATAGGAAATATACTAATTTTGGACCTCAGTGTATTATCTGTAAAAGGATAGAACTACTCAGTAAAAGGTTTCCATGATGAAATAACTATGGGCTAAACAAAGATAAACAGATTTGTTTGTTGTTGGACTTATAATGACTTGAATACACTTTTGATCACCAACAATCCCCAAGAAGGGCACAGGGTATTTCCTGTACTTCCTTGACCAGGGAACCCTTTGTCAAGACATTCTGAAAATATACATTGGGAAACAATGCAGCCAAAGACCCTTCTGGTTTTTGATCTGTTAACCCAGGGGTCTCCACTGAACTTTATCCATGCCCAAACGCCTACTCTGTTTCCCCCAACCAAAACACAGAAGACAACCCAGTGTCAAAGTGAATGCTTTAATGAGTGTTCCTCAGAGCGACACGTGTCTCTCAACAGCTGCTGCCCGCCTCCATTGTCCCCAGCTCTTTGTTGGCAAGGAGAGCTAGCCGCCTGGGGGGGCAGGGATCTGGAGTCTAAGAGTGAGCTGGGGCAGAGAGGTTCAGGAGGCACCCTGTGAGTGGGAGTGCGCATGGGCTCCTGGGAGTGAGGTGGAGGGGGCTTGGGCCTCAAGCTGGTCCCTCTTCAGGCATTCCTAGCAAAGCTACAAGGGGCTCAAGGGGCGTGGGGGTCCCGATGGGCACAGGGTGGGTGCGCTCGTGCTTGCGCAGGTCGCTGGCACTCAGGAAGGCCTTGGGGCAGTGAGGGCAGGTATAGGGGCGCACAGAGCTGTGGGTGCGGCTGTGTTTGCGCAGCCCCGCCCGGTCAGAGAAGCTCTTGCCGCACTGGGTGCAGGGAAAGGGCCGGAGCTCTGGGTGTGAGCGCTCATGCCGTCGCAGCAACGTCAGTGTGGAGAATGACTCCTTACACTCCCGGCACACAAACTGCGGGGGCTTCTCATCAACCTCCTCGCCCCCCACCTCGCCTGCTCCCCCCAAGGGACCAGGAGCCTCCCCAACCCCAGCCTCTTGGCACTCCACATGTTCCACCGTCATGCCCACCACTTGCCACTGGGTGGCCATCACACCACCTGATTCCGGGGGCAGCCCTAGCAGCCCTGCTGGGGGGTCCCCTAGCCCTGCCCCTGCCGCCGGGGCCGTGGAGCCCTCGCCTGCCACGCTGACTGGCAGTGCCAGCCCCACGACCAGCTCCTGCTGTGGGGGAGCCCCTGCGGCCTCGCTGCTTCGATGGGTCCGCTCGTGCTTCCTTAGGCTTGATGATACCACGAAGGACTTCCCGCAGGCGTTACAGTGGAAGGGGCGCTCGCCCGAGTGCACCCGGCTGTGCTTAGTGAGACTGGCTCGCTCGGCGAAGGCTCGCCCACACTCCTCGCAGCGGAAGGGCCGCTGGCCCGAGTGCACCAACGCGTGGCGCTTGAGGTCCCAAGACGCCACGAACGTCTTGTCACACTGCAGGCACTTGAACGGCCGGTCACCCGTGTGCACCCGCCGGTGCATGGCCAGGTCTGCGGGCTGCCGGAAGTCTTTGCCGCACTTCTCGCAGCGATAAGGCTTCACGCCCTCGTGTGCCCGCTGGTGGCGCCGGAAGCTCGAGGGGTCGGAGAACATGCGGCCGCAACGCGGGCACAGGAAGGGCTTCTCGCCGGAGTGAGTGCGCTCGTGGCTCTGGTAGGAGCTGAGCTGCGTGAAGCCCTTGCCGCAGGCTGGACAGCGATAGGGCTTCTGCGCCGCGTGGATGCGCTGGTGGCACGTGAGCGAGGATGAGCGCGAGAAGCTCTTCCCGCACTCGGAGCAGAGGAAGGGGCGCTCACCCGTGTGGGACCTGCGGAGTATGGAGGACCGGACATGAAGGTGGCAGGCCTACCACCTGAGCCCTGCTGCCTGTCTACACGGTACGGTAGGGGCTCCTAACATCCTTGGGGACCTCAGGGCTGCACCCCAGAGTAGAGAACCTTCAGGCTGGGTGTCTAGATCCCAGAGAAGACCCCTCTCTGCACACCAAAGGCCAGAGACCCTCTGGGGGGGCACAACTTCCAGCCCTGTCCCCTTTCCAGCTGTTCAGGGACCCAGGCCAATTGGATCCCAGCGGAATCTTCCAGGGCTCCCTCCCAACGCGGTCTGCCCCGCCCCCACCCAAGGGGGGGG
>NW_024424452.1:16350028-16356409 GCF_017311325.1 Ursus maritimus | reverse complement strand
CCCCCCCCCCTTCCCATTAGCTCTTTTCACTCTTTGAGACTCAACCCCACGTCCCATGGGTCACAGGGCAGCCTTGGCCTGCCTCCGCCCCATTGCCCCGCTCTTCCCGAAGCTCTTCCCAGCCGGGATCCCCCACAGCGCAGCGCGCTCACCGCTCGTGGTTGCGTAGGTCCTTGAGCTCCGCGTAGGCCTTGCCGCAGCGCTCGCAGCCATAGGGCCGCAGGCCCGCGTGCGTGCGCCGGTGTTTGCGGAACACCGACGGGTCCGCGAAGCTCTTGCCGCAGTCGGCGCAAGCGTAGGGCCGCTCGCCCGTGTGACCACGCTGGTGAATCTTGAGCTTGGAGAGCGCGCCGTAGGCCTTGGGGCAGTGAGCGCAGCGGAAGGGCAGCTCGCCGGCGTGCGAGGCCAGGTGCACGCGCAGGCACACGGGCTGCATGAAGCGGCGGCCACACTCGGGGCAAGGAAAGGGCTTTTCGCCAGTGTGGCTGCGACCGTGACTGCGCAGCTCGGGGGCCGTTTTGTAGGCCTTGGGGCACAGCGGACATGCATAAGGCCGAGGCTTAGCCGATGCACCTGACACCTTCTCCCCGCCAGCATCCTCTGCTTTGGGTTCTGTCTCCGGCTTCAGCTTCGCTTCCGCTACCTCCTCTGTGCAGTCTACAGGACCATGTGTGGCAGCGTGACGCGCTGCCCTAGGTGCATTTGGAAATGTCTTAGTACAGGACAGGCACTTGTAGCGGCGGCCGGAGCGCTTGTAGCCGGGGGCGGGGGCGGGGGCGGAGGACCGGGCCTCCGCGGACTCCACCTCCATGGCTTCAATGCGCGGAGCTTCTCTAGGAAAGAGGCAAAGTTAGACACAAGCCACATCCCTTGACGGTTCTCTAAGGCCTCGCCTTGCTAGGGCTTCAAAGGGGAATTCTGTCTTATCTGCATTTATCTCATCAGGGATGGCCATATCTTTCCTTCCAAACATTCCTGGCTCTTACACTCCGCACTCGAGTTTCCTCTGTCTGTTCATCATGAAAGAAGTTGGCCCAGGTAACCTCAGAGGGGCCAAGAGAGGAGATTGGCGTCATCAAAATGTCCACCTGTACTTCTGTCCCTGGCCTCTGGGCTTCTCTAAACGCCCTAGCATTCCCAGAAGGGCTGGGTTCCATCCATCTCACCATCCTCCTTCTTCGGCTTAGTGTCTAAGGCCCGTGCCAGGGCACAGGGTCCTATGCAGGGCTGCGGACACAGAGGCTACCTGGATGTGGGTCTGGCCTGAAGGTTGCCAAGTGCCCAGGGAAGACAGAGGTCCGTCCAGGAGAAGGTGGAACTAGTGGGCTAACTGGTGATTGGCACCGTCTGTCTGAAGTGATAAGTCCCCAGCATGTGTATTTCGTCTTTCCCCCCCTTGGTTAGTCAGAGGCAGCAACTGTTTGCACAGAATTCTGGCCTTGCACAGCTGTAAGGGACTCCACCCCAGACAGGAATCCTGGTCCACCCTCTGCCCTGGAATTGCTGTTGGGCTCCTGTTCCATAGCTCTGGCAATGGGGAACTCATTACCCTCAGGGCGGCTTGAGCCATGGCGAGCAGTTAGAAGCGTCTCAGTCACAATCAATATATCTGATTTGGCCTGGCCTCCGGGGGCACCCGCTCTAGCTGAGGCCCCTTTATTCTCATCCAGTGTGGGGACACCCTCCACCCAGCTGCTCCTGGGGATCATGGCTGGGAGGAAATAGGATTAATGGCTGCATTAGTCTTAACACCAGCTCATCCTCCCCAGGGGATGAAAAGAAGAGGATTAGGGGCAGATCCACTTAGGGAGTACTCAGCAGCAGCTGCTGGGGGCAGCCAGTGTGAGGGGGTAAGGATGCTGCTATAGGCTGGGGGCGGGGGAGCTAGGTGGGTCCAGAAGCTGGGCTGGGAGGAGGGAGGCCTGAGTCTTGTGCTCCTTTCTAGGCCTGTTCCCTCATCTGTATACCTCAGGGCTTGGTGGCTTCCCAGTTATGACCCACAGGAGCCCTTGAGGTAAGTGGCAAGGGCTGCATCCTTAGAGTCAGTACCCTTCTGCCTAGTGGCCCTGCCCCAGTCCCCTACTCCCCAAAACATATAATATGCTATGTGTACAGGCAGCCAGAATCTTCTCCACAAAGTATCATGTCGTACTTTTCTCCTGCTCAGTAACTTTCCATGACTTCCATCACACCATGCAAGCTCCCAGATCCTTCTTGGCTGTTACAAATCCCTCCAATCCTTCCTTTGAGACCCCACTTCCCCAGGAAGCTCTTCCTGCATCTCCCCTGTGGTTTTTGGCCCCAATCCCACACAACTCTGTTCCAACCTTAGCTTGTTCCCCCCCTCCCCCCTCACTTTTGCCCACTCTAAATGCTGGGGCTGGAAGGTTGAGTTAAAGGGCATGAGGCCTAACCTTCCTGTGGCTTGAATTCCCCCTAGAATTTCCAGGAGATCCTTCCCTATCTCGGGATGAGGCAGTCACTACCTCCTTTCCAGACCATCTCTGGACAGTCTGACTAATAAAGTCTCCCTTTAATCAAAATGTATAGCTCCTATTGACTGAGCACGTGCTAAATAAAAGGCAGTATCCTAAGCTCTTCACATGTGTTTACTCAAACTCCATGCCAACACCACGAGAAGAGTTCCATTACATAGATGCCTTTTGTCCAGAGAAGGAAACTGAGGCCCACAGAAACAATGTAACGTGGTTAAGCGTCCCATCTCTGAAGCCAAACTGCCTGGCTTCCAATCTTGCCTCACTCACTTCCTAGCTGTGACCTTGTGCCGTTTACTTTATGCCACGGTACCTTGATTTTCTCATCTGAAAAATGGAGGTAATAACAGTATTTACTTCACAGTGTTGCTGAGTTATGTGAATAACTGCCCTCAAATCCTGAGAAGGCTTCTTAGAGCCAGACCCTTTGCTGAGCGTGCTACGTTATTTAATTCTCTCACAGCTTCCTGAAATAGAGATTCTTGTCCTCGTTTTACAAACAAATGAACTGGGGTTTCAGGAGGTGTAGTGACTAGCCCGTGGTCACCAAGTTAGACTCACAGCTGGGACCTGAATCCAGGTGTTTCACTTGCCTTGAGTTGCTGGGCTCTTGCTCAGTTGTCTGCACCCTCCCAGACTTGTCTGCTGCCTGGGCCCTACACTGACCGGAACCCAGAGTTCAGGCCACATCTTCATGTTCTCTCATCCCTGTGGGGCTGCCTTGAGACCACAACCGGCACGCTTTACCTTTCTGTTTCCCTCTCAGAGGGCTCAAGCCCTGGGTTCCAAGCTCTGGGCTTCAATGTTCCTATCTGTGAACCAGAAATCACATAGCTGGAGCTATACATCTCTCCCCCTAAAGCGCTTCCTGGGGGGGAAAGGTGGGGAAGCACCAGGTCAGCTGCAGCAGGTGCCCAGCTCCATGAAGAGCAGGGGACCATGAAGGCGAGGCCCCTATCTAAAATCCCACCATTAGCGCCTCACTTCGCTGTCTACCAAGGACTCTTCCAGCCACCACTCCCTAGACCGATGTTTCTCCAAGTCAGGTCTGTGAACCCCCTGCCTGAGAACAGTCATCCAGGGAGTATGGGGTTGGACTCAGAAGTCTGTACTTTAAACATGCTCTTGGGGGTCATGACGGCCAACACGTAACACTCAAGAACCAAAGACACATCCTTAGGTCTTCGCACAGCTTCTAGGAGAGAGGCATTTTACTAGGCCTCTCTTTCAGATATGGAGGTTAAGGCACCCCTGTAAAGGAAAACACCTGTACAAGGACCCCTAGCTAATCAAGAGGCCCAGACTCAAATCCAAGTCTTCGGGCCGCTGGGCTGGGTTCTTTCTCTACCAGTCTGTATTTTCTTCAGGTTTATGAGTCAAATCAGGAGACTTTCCACGGCTCCTAGGACAAAGGCCTGTAGCTTTCCCATGACTAACAAGGCTACCTCACCTCCCACTCCTCTTTATGGTCTTACGAAGCTCCACCCACACAGGCTCCCTTTCCTTTCCAAAAAGAGCTAAATTCCTTCCCACCTCAGGGCCTTTGTATTAGTAGTTCCTTCTGCCCGAACCACTGTTCCCCAAGGATCCCTGTGTAGCTCTTTGATTTCCTCTGGGCCTCAGCCCCCTGTCACCTCCTCAAAGAAGGCTTCCCTGACCACCTTTCTTAGTGCTGTTTGCATTCCCTCCTCTTTAGTTTCCCATGCGGTACTCGTCTGGATAACACTCCTTGCACGCTTACCATGGGCCAGGCATCATTCTATGCATTTTGCGGGTACTGCTCAAGCTAAGCCTCACAACTGCCTAGAAATTTCTTATGGACTGAATGCGTACATGCCTGGAGAAGGCCATGTGAGGATATAACAAGGGGGTCGACACCTACAGGCCAGGAGAAGAGTCCTCACCAGGAACTGGATTGGCCAGCATCCTGATCTTGGACTTGCAGCCTCCAGAACTGTGAGAAATAAATTTCTGTTGTTTAAGCCCCTCCGTCTGTGTGGGGTGTTTTTGGTGGTTGTTGTTGTTATGCTTAGTCTGAACAGACCGAGTTAAATGGTATTATTTTCCCCCATTTTACAGACAAGCATACAGAAGCACACAGATAGGAAGTCGTGGCCACAGCTAGTATTCAAAGCCAGGTGGTCCGGCTCTCAAATTTCTGCTTTTCGTCCTGATTGTGGCTTTGGGAGCACTTACACATTTTATGGCTGGATTATTCATTCTCTGTCTCCAGCACCAGAGTCTAGACTGGCAAAGAGCCAGGAACCTTTATTATTTTGTATCCTCTCCGCCTAGAACTGTGGCTGATGCCCCAAAACAGAGCGAATGAATCAACCTCTGAGACAGAGTTCAAACCAGGTCTATTGCCTCTGCCTCCGCCATAGGAGGGGCTTGTGAGAATATCTATCAACAACTATTTGTTAACTGAACTTCTCTGCCTTTCCCAGTTCACAAGGTCCAAACATCACCCAGTATCCCACAGTGGGTTCATTGCTCTGGTGAGGGAAGTTTATCTTTGCTTCTCTACTGGCTTAGGAGGGAGATGCAGGCCTGCTACCGGAACAGGCTGTAAATGCCAGAAATGCACTGCTTTAATTCCCAGACAGCTCAGGCTAGGACCCAGAGAGCTGGGATTGGGTAAAAAAAGGAATTCCCTCTTTTTATCCCCTCTGCACCTTGGTCTCCCCATGTGTCAACACGTAGACATCAATAAGGCCTCACCGGCCATGGGACCTGGCGAGCTGGTGAATGGGGAACTGGAAACCGTGCGAAAGTGAAGGCTGATCATCTAGGCCTCCAAGCTGGTCAGTTCACAACCTAATCCTAACCTACTTTTTCAGCCTCCGCTCCAGCGGCAGTGTCCCCCTCCCAACAGCAAACTAAGCCCCAGCCTCAATTCTCAAACTTTCTCACCTACATGCATCTCCCTCCACTTGGCAGTTCTCTCTGCCTCGGGAGCCCATGCTTGCCTTCTCCCACGGGAAAACTCTTTTGCATCCTTCAAATACCCCCGTCCTCGGAGCCCTCAATACTTAACAGGCAGTAGAGGTAAGGGCGCCACGGCGCTCTGGGCCTCAGTTTTCTCATCAGTAAAATGGGGTCTCTGAGGTACGCGCGGGTTTAACGGGCTTTAGGGCCTAGGAGACGCGCTGAGAAGGGGCCTAGAGGGGCAGAAACCCTGCGCCTCCCGATCCCAGCAACTATCTACACGTCGGCGCCCCCACCAGACAGCCCCGCGGGGCAGAGCCCTGGGCCGACTCGTCTCGGAAGGCTGGGAAAACGTGGCCTCGGAGAACGAGTCGAGAAGGAGTGAGCGAAGAATGAGAGAATGAACAAATGAATGGGCCAAAAGCCGGACGCCGGACAAAGGCCTGCAAGATGGCGTTCTCTAGGACCGCGGGAGGGGCAACCAGGACCTCGGCCGGGGAGGGGTGCCGCAGGCGCCGGGGACCTTGTTAGGCGGGCCGCGCGCCTGGGACAAAAGCCCCCAATATGGCGGGCTCTAGGACCCCCCAAGGCCCGCACCGTGCGAGGCGGGCAGCCGCGCCGGCCGAGCCCAGGAGTCCGCAGCAACCGGCCCGCGGGGACAGCCGGCGGGTTCTAGGACCCGCTGGGCCGGAGCCCGCTGGCGCCCTCCCGGGGCCGCACTCCTCCCGCCCCGCCCGCGCAGCTCGCGCCAGGCCAACCCCATCCGCCCTCTGCACCCACAGGGAAACTGAGACCCCTCGGACTGCGTCCGCGCTTGGGTCCCCGCGGCTTCCCGCCGGCATTTCCTACCTTAACGAACTTGGGTTGGCTCCGTGGCGTCAGCGGCAGCTGCTCTCGCCGACGGAGCCCGGGATACTGCCAGGGAGGGGCAGGCGCTAGGACCCAGCGGGGGGGGGGG
>NW_024424452.1:16342775-16350018 GCF_017311325.1 Ursus maritimus | reverse complement strand
GGGGGGGGGGGAGGGGGTAGGCGGGGCCGACAAGCGGAAGTGGGCGGGAGCTTTGCCGGCAGGGGAGGAAGGCAAAGTTTACCCGAGCAATGCAGGCGAAGGTGGAGGAGAAACATCTTGCAAGGGTTCTCTGTGGGTGCTAATGACAGGGGACGCCAGACAGGTTAACGGTATATACTGGGCTATTGGCAGCTTGGGGCCAGATCACCAAGAACTGGAAGGCGGGGGGACAGAAGAAGGGCCATGGCAAGCTTTGTAGTACCCAAATCCGCTTATATTCCACCACATTTCCCTCCGTAGCAAGGAGTGAATGAAACTCCCTCCATCTGTCTTGGGAAGCTTTTCAGGGAGCCCCACGAAAGGTGTCGCTAAAGTACCGAGGCCAGAGCAGCAGAACGCTTTTTTTCCTCTTCTGCTTTCAGCCAGTATGCACCGGAACAATTTTTGCAGCTCTTGCCGGAAGTGTGGCTAAGACTAGTGCAAAACAACGCCGCTCTTTGACCCTCCTGGGCGGGGTCAGAGTCGCTTTCGGCTACCTTTCCCTTAGCCCCGGAAGTGTGTCTGTGTAGAACTGCTGCTTGGAGGCGGCACAGGAAGCGTTCTGGAGGCAGAGGTTTAGAGGGGAACCTTTTGCGGCTAGGACACTTCCTGTTTCCTAGTAACAATAGGAAGTGTCCGCGGAGCTGGGGGTAGATTCTGGCTCCGGCCAGCTGCGCCCTCTCTCCTCTACCTCTTTCCTTCTCCCTTTTCTCCTTTCCTTCTTTCCCTCCCTTCCCGCCTCCCAGGAGCCCTGGCGAAGTGTGCGTGTGTGGGAGCGCGAGAGCCCCCCACAGCCACCCCTTGGGGCGCGCGGCTGCAGTTAGGGTGAGGGTCCCAGTGCGCAGGCGCGCTCCCGTTCGCGGTCCCCAACGGACTCACCCGCGGCGGGAACGAAAAGGGGCCACCCGAGCGAGGTAGGGGTCCTGAGAGGAAATTGGTCGAGGAGATGAGTGAGGCGAGAAGACCTGGTTGGTGGTTGATCAGGAGAAGGGGGTCGAGCGAAGGGGCTTTGTGAGGCGAGAAGTCGGGGAGCAGGTTCAGTGAGGGGGTTTAGATCCGCAGATAGGAGTTATATGGATAGAGGTCCCATGGGAGTGAAGAATCAAAGTCAGCGAAGGCCAAGGTGATGGAGGAGGCATAGGGGTCTGCTATGGAGAGAGTGAGGGCTTCGGAAAGAAGATTGCCCGAGTCATTGGGTTTGCTCCTGTGTAAACTGGGGTAACAGGCGCTGCAGTGTGTTTCGAGGATTCAGTGACACAACGAATATTCTTTACTTAGCACAGTGCCCCGCACATGGTAATGCCCACTTAGCATGCGTCGATGCCATCATAAATATTTTAAGAGGAGACAGGAGAAAAAATGAGAAAGGTATAGTGAGGAGATGTAAGAAAGAAAAAGGTAGGGGGTGAAGAACAACCAGAAACGAGTTGGAATTTCCAAGATTGACAAGATAATGGTTCAGGGGAAGTAGGTGAAGGAAGTGGCCAAGAGAGTCTTTTAGAAGAGACCTTGTGACCCTGAAAGGAATAGGGGAGGTGGGGGAACAAGCCAGTCCTTTCTCTGAAGAAGGCTCTAACCCTACCTCTGAGGTCCTCAGCTGTCAACGGGAGAAAAAGGCTGTTTTTCAGTGTCTCTAGGCTACTCTGTTTAGCTGAGGGGTCAAGGAGAAAGGATTGAACTTCTCACATTGAAGGTCCTAGAAAAGGTTCAGGTTTCTTTTTAAGAGGTCACAGGAGATAGGTTGGTTGGTTGTTTCAGAATTATACAGAGGAGAGGGTTAGAGACAGCAGATTTTTTTGGATCTGGTCTGTTGAGTAGAGGTAGGTAGGTCTGTGATCAGAGATAGGTTGCATTCCTCTAGTTTAGTTCCCTTATCTATATCTCTAGGGATGAGTTAGGCCTAGGGGAGCTTCCATATTTGGGGAGCTTGTATGCAGCGAGGCCTTAAATGATGGGTGCTTTCAGATTAGATTTAGCAACAAGCAGGTCCCTGGGTATTACTACTTGGGGAACATCTCTGTGACCTCTGATGAGCTTGTTGCTTACAGAGCCAAGAGGCAAAGTTAACTCAGGCCTTCCTTCTGACCACCACCCCCTCTTCCTAGGACTTGGTCCCACCACCAGAGGAAGATGCTGCTGCCACCTGCCTGGTCTTCCTGAACCTCCAGGTCTCTGCCACACTGCCCCATGGAGGACACGCCCCCCTCACTCAGCTGCTCCGACTGTCAGCGCCACTTTCCTAGTCTCCCGGAACTGTCCCGGCACCGCGAGCTGCTCCATCCATCTGCCAAGCAGGACAGGGAGGAGGCAGACAGCATCCCTCGGCCCTACCGCTGTCAGCAGTGTGGGCGGGGCTACCGTCACCCAGGGAGCTTGGTCAACCACCGTCGGACCCACGAGACTGGCCTTTTCCCCTGTACCACCTGTGGCAAGGACTTCACCAATCCCGTGGCCCTCAAGAGCCACATGAGGACTCATGCTCCTGAGGGCCGCCGTAGGCGCAGGCCTCCCCGCTCCAAGGAAGTCATTCCACGCCTGCGGGGGGAAACATCTTCTGACTCTAGGGACCAGAGGCTCAGCCCTGGGGAAAGCTGGACGAGCCAGAAAAAACATGCCGAAGAGACATCTGGCTGTGAGTCTGGGCCTGACCCTAGGGCAGCTCTGAGCACCTGGGAAGATCTACCCACCAGAAAAAGAGAAGGCTGGGAAAGCCAGCCAGATTCTGAGGAGGGTGCAGAGGGCTGGGGGCCCACTACCAATTCTGCCAGAGCCACCCCGCTCCCCACCCCAGCCAGCAGCCTCCTTAGTAATTTGGAACAGTATTTGGCTGAATCAGTAGTGAATTTCACAGGGGGCCAGGAGTCCACTCAGTCACCTCCTGTGGAGGAGGAACGGCGGTACAAGTGCAGTCAATGTGGCAAGACTTACAAGCATGCCGGGAGCCTCACCAACCACCGCCAGAGCCACACCCTGGGCATCTACCCTTGTGCCATCTGCTTCAAGGAGTTCTCCAACCTCATGGCTCTGAAGAACCACTCCCGACTCCATGCCCAATATCAGCCTTACCAGTGTCCCCACTGTCCCCGTGCCTTCCGGCTCCCCCGAGAGCTGCTGGACCACCAACAGTCCCATGAGGGTGAAAGGCAGGAACAGCTGTGGGAAGAGAAAGGGATGCCCACCACCAACGGGCACACGGATGAGAGCAGCCAGGACCAGCTCCCGACTACACAGATGCTGAACTGCTCCGGGGAGCTCAGCACCTCTGGGGAGCTGGAGGACGGTGGCCTGGAGGAGTACCGGCCTTTCCGCTGTGGGGACTGCGGCCGTACTTACCGCCACGCTGGGAGCCTCATCAACCATCGCAAGAGCCACCAGACAGGGGTCTACCCCTGCTCCATCTGTTCCAAGCAGCTGTTCAATGCAGCTGCCCTCAAAAACCACGTGCGGGCTCATCACAGACCCCGGCAAGGGGCTGGGGAGGATGGGCAGCCATCAGTGCCACCAGCTTCCCTGCCCGTGGCTGATGCCACCCACAAAGAGGAAGAGGTCCCCACCGCTACCCTGGACCACCGCCCCTATAAGTGCGATGAGTGTGGTCGGGCTTACCGCCACCGGGGGAGTCTGGTGAACCACCGCCACAGCCACCGGACAGGAGAGTACCAGTGCTCACTCTGTCCCCGCAAGTACCCCAACCTCATGGCCCTGCGTAACCACGTGCGGGTACATTGCAAAGCTGCTCGCCGCAGCGCAGGCCCAGGGGCTGAGGGTCCCGCCAGCCACCTCAAGGTAGAGCTCCCTCCCGACCACGTGGAAGCAGAGGCAGCCCCACATACAGACCAGGGGCAGGGGTGCAGACATGGCGAAGGGGCTGCTGATGTCCCCCCAGCAGCAAGTAGGACAGCAGCACAGATCTGTAGCATGTGCGGGATGCTCTTTGAAGACCCCGAGAGCCTTAAACGTCACAGGCGGACCCACGGGCAAGGGGAAGACAGCAGACCGGAGACCAGGGTGTCCCCGCCTCGGGCATTTGCCTGCCAAGATTGTGGAAAGAGCTATCGCCACTCAGGCAGCCTCATCAACCACAGGCAGACCCACCAGACGGGGGACTTCAGCTGTGGGGCCTGCGCCAAGCACTTCCACACCATGGCCGCCATGAAGAACCATTTGCGACGCCACAGCGGGCGGTGGCGCAGGCAGCACCGGAGGCGGGCTAGCAGTGCTGGCGGTGGGGGAGAAGCCAAGCTCCCGTCGGGTGGGAGCTGGGCCCAGGAGCTGGTGGAAAACAACGAGGGCCAGGACTGTCCGCACGACCCTTCAGGGGGAGGTCCTAATGGAGCCGAACGCAACTTGGAGAGTGATGGGAGCCGTTTGCAGGCTGAAGCTGAAAGGGACAGATGTGGGCTTGAGCAGGCCAAGGCCCAAACCCAGGGTGACAGAGAGAGCAGGGGTACTGAGGAAGGACTGGAAAGGAAGGAGGCCTGTTTCCTAGACAACTTGGACATCCCAGGCGATGGGGAAAGCGATGGGACTCGCTTCTGTGATGGTCTCACTGGGGTGGATGAGGACCAGAAACCAGCCACTGCCCAGCCCGGCTTCCCTCGCCACTCTCCCGACGCTGTCACTGGCTGGCAGGCTGAGGTCTCCCACACGTGTTCTGACTGTGGACATTCTTTCCCTCATGCCACTGGGCTGCTGAGCCACAGGCCCTGCCACCCACCGGGCATCTACCAGTGCTCCCTCTGCCCGAAGGAGTTTGACTCTCTGCCTGCCCTGCGCAGCCACTTCCAGAACCACGGGCCCGGGGAGGCAGCCCCGGCACAGCCTTTCCTCTGCTGCCTCTGTGGCATGATCTTCCCGGGACGGGCTGGCTACAGGCTGCACCGGCGCCAGGCCCATGACTCCTCCGGCCTGACGGAGGGCTCGGAGGAGGAGGGGGAAGAGGAGGGAGCCGCAGGGGCGGCCTCCACCCGGAGCCCTCCCCTGCAGCTCTCGGAAGCAGAGCTGTTGAATCAGCTGCAGCGGGAGGTGGAGGCCCTGGATGGAGCTGGTTATGGGCACATCTGTGGCTGCTGCGGTCAGACCTATGACGACCTAGGGAGCTTGGAGCGTCACCACCAAAGTCAGAACTCCGGGAACACCACAGACAAAGCTCCCAGCCACTCAGGAGAGTCAGGTGACGCCCTGGGAGGGGTTGCAGGGGGTGACCGTGTCTTTGAGGGCACGGGGACCTCTCTCTCTGGGGACGGTGGGGACACAAAGTCTGGAGAGGGAGCAGGTGCCATGGTTGTAGACAGCCTCTGCATGCTGGGTGAGGAGAGTCCGCCGGAGGCCCAACCCCGCCCCTTCCGCTGCAACCAGTGTGGCAAGACCTATCGCCATGGGGGCAGCCTGGTGAACCACCGCAAGATCCACCAGACCGGAGACTTCACCTGTCCTGTCTGCTCCCGCTGCTACCCCAACCTGGCTGCCTACCGTAATCACCTGCGAAACCACCCACGCTGCAAAGGCTCTGAGCCCCAGGTGGGGCCCGCCCCAGAGGCCGCAGGCGGCGGAGAGCCTCAGAACGGGACAGAAGAAGGGCTGGGGCCCGCAGACGTGGGAAAGCTCCAGGAAGAACTTAAAGTGGAGCCCTTGGAGGAGGTGGCAAGGGTGAAAGAGGAGGAGTGGGAGGAGGGCACCGCGAAGGGGGAGGAGGTGGGGCCGCGGCTGGAGACCGCGGAGAAGAGCTGCCAGACCGAGGCCAGCTCTGAGCGGCCCTTCAGCTGCGAGGTGTGTGGCCGCTCGTACAAGCATGCCGGCAGCCTCATCAATCACCGGCAGAGCCACCAGACCGGCCACTTCGGCTGCCAGGCCTGCTCCAAAGGCTTCTCAAACCTCATGTCCCTCAAGAACCACCGGCGCATCCATGCGGATCCCCGGCGTTTCCGCTGCGGCGAGTGCGGGAAGGCCTTTCGCCTGCGGAAGCAGCTGGCCAGCCACCAGCGGGTGCATGCCGAGCGGGGCGGGGGCGCCCGGAAGCTTCCTCGGGAAGATCGGCCCTTCAGGTGTGGGCAGTGTGGGCGGACCTACCGCCACGCCGGCAGCCTCCTGAACCACCGGCGCAGCCACGAGACGGGCCAGTACAGCTGCCCCACCTGCCCCAAGACCTACTCCAACAGCATGGCCCTGAAGGACCACCAGAGGCTGCACTCCGAGAGCCGGAGGCGGCGAGCAGGCCTCTCCCGGCGGGCAGCCGTGCGCTGCGCCCTGTGCGGCCGGGGTTTCCCTGGCCGGGGATCCCTGGAGCAGCACTTGCGGGAGCATGAAGAGGAGACCAAAAGTGGTCAGAGGGGCACAGAGGGCAGTGAGGGGAACCTGGCCGATGACCAGGGACTAGAGGACAGAGCGGGGGGTCCTGAGTCAGTTCGCCAGCTGGAGGATGGAGCCAGGAGGCTAGGGGAGCAAAGTCAGAGCCCCATCAAGGCAGCAGATTCAGAACCCACAGGGCTGGGATCCGGGGACACGGGGAATACAGAAGGGAGGCAAGGAGATGGGGGACCAGTGAATCATGGGGGAGATTGGGTTTCTCGGAGTCATGTGCTGACCAAGCCAGAAGATGAGTCAGAGAACAGTATCCCCAAGAGTCCTTGCCATCTTGGCAACACCCAGCCCAATGGTCCTAGTCTGAGTCCCATGGATAGCTGGGACAATGGAGACAGCCGACCTCCGCTCCAGCCAGAGACTCCTCCCTTTTCCTGCAGCCGTTGTGGCAAGACCTACTGCCAGTCGGAAGGCCCTTTGAACCACCACAGCACCCCCAAGACAGACCCCCACCATTGCCTGCTCTGCTCCAAGGAGTTCTCGAATCCTGTGGCCACTAAGAGCCACAGCCACAACCACATAGCCGCCCAGACCTTTGCCTGCCCTGACTGTGGTGACACCTTTCAGTCCCGTCATGAACTGGCCAGCCACCTGCACACTCATGCCAGTGGCCTCGGTCAGATGCCACCCCAGATACAGGAGGCCACGGGTCCTGAAGGTGGGGTTGTGGAGGATGAAGTGGATACCCCTGACCGAGGGGAAATCCAGAAGTCCCCATCAGAACCCCCCAGGGCCCCAGGAGAGAATGCGGGGAGAGCTAACGGGGGCCAAGGAGTAAAGTCCACAGTGGCTGAAGACGAGGAACGGCCCTTCCGCTGTGCCCAGTGTGGGCGGTCCTACCGCC